>NC_057805.1:52237429-52264619 GCF_018294505.1 Triticum aestivum
AGGCGGTGGGGGCCGGTGGTCCGGTCGGCAGCCCGTGCGGTGTTCTGTATGGGAAGAATCAGAGACGAGGAAGAAGAAGGGTTAGGAGACGTAAGATCTTCATTCAACCGCTTGAAATGGTCGACTGACCCAAATGACAAAAGTCACGCGAATTTCATGCAGACATGCCTTTATATTCAGTACCATCATCGTACCTGCTTACCACTGCTCCTGAATCCATCAAGCTAAACAACGTGCCACTCATAATTCCAAACTTGTTGCTCAAGTATGAATCTGATATGATGCTGATATTACTAAAACAGATAACATTTAATTGGTCAGCTAATGTTCCTACTTTACTTTCAAAAATCACGTGCACCACATATAGATAGACAGCAGGGAGTTGCTTTCTTAATGTGCTCTGGTTCATCATGTGTGGGCACTGCGCAACGAACATTTTATTATCCAAAATCTGCTTGCTCTTCTTTAGCATGTTCCTCTTCCGTTCTTCTTTAATAAGTACTCTCTCCGTTCCTAAATACAAGTCCTTGTATAGATTCCACCATGGACTACATATGGAGCAAAATGAGTGAATCTACACTCTAAAATGTATCTGGATACATCTGTATGTGATCCATAGTGGAAATCTCTACCAAGACTTATATTTTGGAACAGAGGGAGTATGATTGTAGTACAGTATGTTCCTTGTAGTGAAGATGAGCAGGGACATTTGCAGTGTAGAGGTCTATACGGTCGGTTGTGATGGACACTTTGAACTCTTCGGGCCTCTTTGATTCGTAGGATTTTGTAAACATGGGAATAGGATTTGTAGTGGCCTACCCACTTGAATCCTATAAGAATAGCAAGGAAATGCGGGGAGTTGTGTCCCCTTTGAGAGTTACACTGATATTAACAGTACCGCACCTTCAGTTGAAGAGAGCTGGTATCCGAAGCCTTTCTAGCCGTACCGGCAATACTAGCACATATATTCCAGCAAGTTCCACTTTGCTGATTTTACTCTGATGCTTACAGTTTTCCCGTTATATTTACATTATGATCTGTGTAGCTGCTTTGTGTCGCACTAGCAGCAGTCCACTCTTGAAGGTAAACACTGCAATGACTTACAAAATTGGCACCAAGGCATTGAGTGCCATTCTGGATGCAATGAAACTCATACGCTCCCCACCTGTTGATTCTTGCTCAGAATATGATCCTAATGACTATTCTAACCTCGAGGAGTCAAAGGCAGAAGGCCTGTCCTGTTCACCCATCAAGGTGCCTGTTCTAATTTGGCAAGATTTTATTGATTGCGCGTATCTTGCATATGTTGTATTGCATTTCTTCTACTTTGCTGCACCGCCATCTGCTTAGTTTACTCATCATATATGTCGAGATGCCATGCCCATCCATTATCAATACATATTCCATCTGTCATCATACCATGTTTTTTCACTCAAATGCTGTTCTTGTGCATCAGACATCAAAAAGGAAGAGGGTGATTGCCGCACCTGAAGGAGCACCAGCAAAGTCCTTGAAAAACGTGGTGGTGCCAAAGAAATCAGACAGCACCCCACTTATATTGGTTGTACAACCAGTGACACAAAACGTAGGACCGACTCCAGCAGACTGTACCCATACTTCATTGGCCACACCACTAGCCCCACCACACAGGACCTGCACTCCAGTAAAAGGTATACTGATTTCAATTGCCATAGCACCAGCCATACCACAGAAAAATCCCACTCCAGCAAAAAGTACAGTAGGTCCACCGGCCGAAGACCTATCCCAACTGCAGAGACGGCCAATTCCTGCAGATTGGAATCCCATTCCAGTTATTCCCAGTTTAAAAGACAATGCTTTCAATGTTGTTAGGGACTACGTGATTCCCATCATGGGAAGATTATAGTGAAGACAAACACCATTTTCACATCTTCCTGTCAAACTTACGTGTAAGTGCTATTATTCATGGTTATTATTTTCCTGTTTTCTGCTTATTGAACACATCAATGATTTACATTACATTGTTGTAAGTGGTCGAGGGTCAATCTGGATAGTCATGAAGAGCAAAGCTTGCTTGTGCTTTTCAAGGAAGCATTGCAGCAGTATCGGTGTTACCTAAGGAAATCACACTTTGATGGCAAGTCTATAAACGAATTTCCGGTGAAGTCTCATGTGCTAAATTTAGAAGAAATTGAATGGAAAAACCTTGTTATGCAGTGGCCTCGTTCCTAGGATGAGGTACTGTCTATGAAATCACATGACAATTTGAACTTCTACTTTTCCGCATGTGCCTTACGGATCTTTTTTGCAACAAATTTGCTCGAAGAAGAATTCCGGTTTCAAAAGAACGACAGGATATCGCAAATATGCTGCCCGCTACTTTGCTCTTGTTAGTACCTGTTATCTTGTATCACTGTACTTGCATACATACCTGGTTCATTATGTGACAACAGTATGCATGATATCTTGCTTATCAATTGTTCGCTCCAAATTATCTGATCTATATAAATGGTTACATTAGTGTAGAATATAAATGGTTACGTAAGTACTTGTTGTCCTTTATCAGTGTACTTATATTGACAGGTAGTTGTTCATGTACCACCACTCTGCAGCTTATTTTCCTTTGCCCTCCATTTTCTACACATCAGATCTATATTTACTCTTACCATAAGGTTGGATAACACCGATGGTACTGAAGAAGTTTAGTTGTGCATTGCTCTTGGCTGTACCTTTTGCATGTATCGCTGTACTTACATTTATAGCTACTTGGTTATGTAGCATCACTCTTCATCTTATCTTAAATATTCTCCATTTTTTTATATTATCACATCTATATTTACTCTTAACAAAATGTAGAATAAAGGCAATGCTTATGAAGAAGATTTTGTGGTAAACTTCTTGAATTGCCCCCCATCAGCATGGACAAGGGCTTTATAGAGCCTGTCTTCACCAATAATGTAAGTTTTTCCTTCTCAAGCCTTCAAACTTTGTTGTGTATATTTGGTTAGGCATGACTGCAACAGCAGTTTATTTTTGGTGTTTGCATCAAATTGCATGTTTAAAGTTTATTATGTAGTTCATAAACAAAAGTTTGTCCTTCTCAATTTAAGTTTTCAGTTGTACAACCAAGTTCCTTCTTCATACCATGTAAATTAAACTATACAGAGCAAGTGATCTTCTTTTGCACTGCATGTATGCTTCTGTTCTTGATCCGTAATCCAGTGGTGTGGTGAACCTACCCACTACAGCACAATGTCATATTCTGCAATGTCTTAACTATGAACAATGTCATATCATTCTACTATTATTTAAACCGTCTCTTTATTTGCCAATCTGAAATGGGATAAATTGACAGCACACTAACCATTGATACTTATGAGTTCTTGATCTGTAATCCAGTGGTGGCGTGAAGCTGCCAACTCCTTCACAATGTCATTTCCTACCATGTCTTGACCTGAACAATACCATATTGTGTTAATGCAATTTTAAACTGTGTCACTTTATTCGTGAGTAAGAAATGTGATGAATTGTCACCACTGATACTTTTATGTGCAAAACCTGTCATATGTCTGCTTGTTTATCTTTCAGAGTGAGGAGGATATAAGTGTTAAACAAGTGCAGTCTCATCAGCTTGCTCATATGTCTTGAACTCTATTGAAGTGCTGTCGGTTTTGTATATTATTTTGTCGGCGTGTTTATTTGCACTGGTGGCGATCTTTGATGCCTAGTGTATGTAATCTGCTGTCTGCTTGTGCTTTATTATCATAGTGGCGAACTTTGATGCCCAGTGGATGTAATATGTCATAATTTCTTTATTGTATAGTCTAGGTTTTTTCTTATTCACGATGCTACAGTTATTTAACTGTATATATATCATGTCTTCGAAGTAAACCGGCCAAACCGTAAAATTATGGTAGATAATCGGGTCGTCATGCAATCATGATGTATGAGCCGCATCATGGGCCCCGTCATCTTGGTCCGTTAAAAGGCCTAAATATAAACTGGCCCACTAGTAGATTCGGGCCTTTAATAGGCCGAGTAAACTGTCGGCCCTCTTTTCGCAAGAAAACTCAATGGGCTTTTAGGAGGCTGAGAAGTAGGTTGGGCCTGAAACGTGCCGAACAGCTCACGGGCCGGCAGCAGCACGAAATGGACCCCGACCCATGATTGTGCCAATCAAATCACGGGCTTTTAACAAGCCAAAATTGTCTCGGTCCTTGTTGGCCCAATCAGATCGTCGGCTGCGAGCAGGCCGGATGCAAACCGGGCCGTAGTTAGGCCCAACTATATGACGGGCTTTTAACAAGCCGAAATTAATATAGGGCCGAAATTTTAAATGGGCCCTTAACATGCCGAAACTAATATCAAGCAGAATTACTAAATTGGCCTTTAGCAAGTGGGCCCAAAAGCATAGCGTCCAGTTGACGGGCCGAATCTGATATAGGCCATAATTTAGCCCAAAGCCTCTTAAAGGGCCGGACCTGATCTGGGCCGTAATTTGGCCCAGAACGTGGTAGGCTTTTAATGGGCCGGATCTCATATGGGCCATTATTAGGCCTGCAACGTGGCAGGCCATTAATGGACCGGATCAAATATGGGCCAGTATTTGGCCCAAAACATGGCAGCCAGTTAATGGGCCGGCCTACTAGGGTCCTCAAAATCTTGTGGGCCTACAGCTGGGCCGGTCCATTAATGTCGGCGAAATCTCGTGGGCCTTTAGTTGGGCCGTCCCATTATGGTCCACAAAAATCTTGTGGGCCTTCACCTGGGCCGGCCCATTATGGCCCGCAAAAATCTTGTGGGCCTTTACCTAGGCCGGCCCATTATGGCCCGCAAAATCTTGTGGGCCTTTAGCTAGGCCAGCCCATTATGGTCCGCAAAATCTTGTGGGCCTTTAGCTGGGCCGGCCCATTATGGTCCGCAAAATCTTATGGGCCTTTAGTTGGGCCGGCCCATTTAAACTATATGGGCCACTTTTGGGCTGGTCCACGTGTCAACATATCATAGGCGCATCTCGCCTATTGGATGAGTGACACCTATGCCAACACGGAGCTGACACGTGTTTCCTCCAGCCAATGATGATTTTACATGTGGAAAATGTTGGGAATCGTAGCATAATTTAAAATATTCCTACGTTCACCAAGATGCATCTATGGAGTCTACTAGCAACGAGGGGAAAGGAGTGCATCTACATACCCTTGTAGATCGCGAGCAGAAGCGTTCCAATGAACGTGGATGACGGAGTCGTACTCGCCGTGATCCAAATCACCGATGACCGTGTGCCGAACGGATGGCACCTCCGCGTTCAACACACGTACGGTGCAGCGACGTCTCCTCCTTCTTGATCCAGCAAGGGGGAAGGAGAGGTTGATGGAGATCCAGCAGCACGACGGCGTGGTGGTGGATGTAGCGGGTCTCCGGCAGGGCTTCGCCAAGCTTCTGCGAGAGAGAGAGAGGTGTTGCAGGGGAGGAGGGAGGCGCCCAAGGCTGTAGGTTGCTGCCCTCCCTCCCCCCCACTATTTATAGGACCCCTGGGGGGGCGCCAGCCCTTGGGAGATCAGATCTCCAAGGGGGGCGGCGGCCAAGTGGGGGGGAAGGGGTGCCTTGCCCCCCAAGGCAAGGGGGAAGCTCCCCCCCTAGGGTTCCCAACCCTAGGCGGATGGGGGGAGGCCCAAGGGGGGCGCCCCAGCACACTAAGGGCTGGTTCCCTTCCACTTTCAGCCCACGGGGCCCTCCGGGATAGGTGGCCCCACCCGGTGGACCCCCGGGACCCTTCCGGTGGTCCCAGTACAATACCGGTAACCCCCGAAACTTTCCCGGTGGCCGAAACTTGACTTCCTATATATAATTCTTCACCTCCGGACCATTCCGGAACCTCTCGTGACGTCCGGGATCTCATCCGGGACTCCGAACAACTTTCGGGTTTCCGCATACATATATCTCTACAACCCTAGCGTCACCGGACCTTAAGTGTGTAGACCCTACGGGTTCGGGAGACATGCAGACATGACCGAGACGCCTCTCCGGTCAATAACCAACAGCGGGATCTGGATACCCATGTTGGCTCCCACATGTTCCATGATGATCTCATCGGATGAACCACGATGTCGAGGATTCAGTCAATCCCGTATGCAATTCCGTTTGTCAAACGGTATGTTACTTGCCCGAGATTCGATCGTCGGTATCCCAATACCTTGTTCAATCTCGTTACCGGCAAGTCTCTTTACTCGTACCGCAATGCATGATCCCGTGACTAACGCCTTAGTCACATTGAGCTCATTATGATGATGCATTACCGAGTGGGCCCAGAGATACCTCTCCGTCACACGGAGTGACAAATCCCAGTCTCGATCCGTGCCAACCCAACAGACACTTTCGGAGATACCCGTAGTGCACCTTTATAGTTACCCAGTTACGTTGTGACGATTGGCACACCCAAAGCACTCCTACGGTATCCGGGAGTTGCACGATCTCATGGTCTAAGGAAAAGATACTTGACATTGGAAAAGCTCTAGCAAACGAAACTACATGATCTTTTATGCTATGCTTAGGATTGGGTCTTGTCCATCACATCATTCTCCTAATGATGTGATCCCGTTATCAACGACATCCAATGTCCATGGTTAGGAAACCGTAACCATCTATTGATCAACGAGCTAGTCAACTAGAGGCTTACTAGGGACATGGTGTTGTCTATGTATCCACACATGTATCTGAGTTTCCTATCAATACAATTCTAGCATGGATAAGCATGGATAATAAACGATTATCATGAATAAGGAAATATAATAATAACCAATTTATTATTGCCTCTAGGGCATATTTCCAACAGTCTCCCACTTGCACTAGAGTCAATAATCTAGTTCACATCACCATGTGATTAACACTCACTGGTCACATCACCATGTGACCAACATCTAAAGAGTTTACTAGAGTCAACAATCTAGTTCACATCACTATGTGATTAACACTCAATGTGTTCTGGTTTGATCATGTTATGCTTGTGAGAGAGGTTATTAGTCAACGGGTCTGAACCTTTCAGAACCGTGTGCTTTACGAATATCTATGTCATCTTGTGGATGCTACCACGCGCTATTTGGAGCCATTTCAAATAATTGCTCTACTATACGAATCCGGTTTACTACTCAGAGTCATCCGGATTAGTGTCAAAGTTCGCATCGACGTAACCCTTTACGACGAACTCCTTTCCACCTCCATAATTGAGAAAATTCCTTAATCCACTAGGTACTAAGGATAAGTTCGACCGCTGTCATGAGATCCTTTCCCGGATCACCATTGTACCCTCTTGACCAACTCATGGCAAGGCACACTATATGTGCGGTACACAGCATAGCATACTATAGAGCCTATGTCTAAAGCATAGGGGACGACCTTCGTCCTTTCTCTATCTTCCGTTGTGGTCAGGTCTTGAGTCTCACTCAATACTCACACCTTGTAACACAGCCAAGAACTCCTTCTTTGCTGATCTATTTTGAACTCTTTCAAAATCATGTCAAGGTGTGCTGTCTTTTGAAAGTATCATCGGGCGTCTTGATCTATCTCTATGGATCTTGATGCCCAATATGTAAGTAGCTTTATCCAGGTCTTCCTTTGAAAAACTCCTTTCAAACAACCCTTTATGCTTTCCAGAAATTTTACATCATTTCGGATCAACAATATGTCATTCACATATACTTATCAGAAATGTTGTAGCGCTCCCACTCACTTTGTTGTAAATACAAGTTTCTAACAAACTTTGTATAAACCCAAAAACTTTGATCACTCCATCAAAGCGTATATTCTGACTCCGAGATGCTTGCTCTAATCCATGAAAGGATCGCTGGAGCTAGCATACCTTTTAGCATCCTTAGGATCGACAAAACCTTTCTGATTGCATCACATACAACCTTTCCTTACGAAAACTGGTAAGGAAACTTGTTTTGACATCCATCTGCCAGATTTCATAAATGTAGCTAATGCTAACATGATTCCGACGGACCTAAGCATCGCTACGGATGAGAAAAACTCATCGTAGTCAACTCCTTGAACTTGTGAAAATACTCTTTGCCACAAGTCGAGCTTCATAGACGGTAACATTACCGTCCATGTCCGTCTTCTTCTTAAAGATCCATTTATCTCAATGGCTTGCCGATCATCGGGCAAGTTCACCAAAGTCCATGCTTTGTTCTGATACATGGATTCTATCTCGGATTTCATGGCCTCGAGCCATTCGTCGGAATATGGGCCCACCATCGCTTCTCCATAGCTCGTAGGTTCATTGTTGTCTAGCAACATGACTTCCAAGACAGGATCACGCATTACTCTGAAGTAGTGCGCATCCTCGTCGTCCTACGAGGTTTGGTAGTGACTTGATCCGAAGTTTCATGATCACTATCATAAGCTTCCACTTCAATTGGTGTAGGTGCCACAGGAACAACTTCCTGTGCCCTGCTACACACTAGTTGAAGCGACGGTTCAATAACCTTATCAAGTCTCCACCATCCTCCCACTCAATTCTTTCGAGAGAAACTTTTCCTTGAGAAAGGACTCGTTTCTAGAAGCAATTACTTTTGCTTCCAGATCTGAAATAGGAGGTATACCCAACTGTTTTGGGTATTCTATGAAGATGCATTTATCCGCTTTGGGTTCGAGCTTATCAGCCTGAAACTTTTTCACATAAGCATCGCAGCCCCAAACTTTTAAGAAACGACAACTTAGGTTTCTATAAACGGTGTCGTCTCAACGGAATTGCGTGGTGCCCCTTTTAAAGTGAATGCGGTTGTCTCTAATGCCTAACCCATAAACGATAGTGGTAATTTGATAAGAAACATCATGGTATGCACCATATCCAATAGGGTGCAGTTATGATGTTCGGACACACCATCACACTATGGTGTTCCAGGCGGTATTAATTGCGAAAACACTTTCCACAATGTATCAATTGTGTGCCAAACTCGTATCTCAGATACTCATCTCTATGATCATATCACAGACATTTTATCCTCTTGTCACGACGATCTTCAACTTCACTCTGAAATTACTTGAACCTTTCAATAATTTAGACTAGTGTTTCGTCAAGTAAATACACTCAGTATCTACTCAAATCATCTGTGAAGTAAGAACATAACGATGTCCACTGCATGCCTCAGCACTCATTGGACTGCGTACATCAAAATGTGTTACTTTCAATAAGTTGCTCTCTTGTTCCATCTCACTGAAAACGAGGACTTTCAGTCATTTTGCCCATGTGGTATGATTTGCATGTCTCAAGTGATTCATAATCAAGTGAGTCCAAACGATCCATCTGTATGGAGTTTCTTCATGCATATATACCAATAGACATGGTTCGCATGTCTCAATCTTTTCAAAAATGAGTGAGTCCAAAGATCCACCTACATGGAGCTTCTTCATGCGTTCTACACCAATATGACTCAAGTGGCAGTGCCACAAGTATGTGGTACTATCATTACTATCTTATATCTTTTTGGCATGAACATGTGTATCACTACGATCGAGATTCATTTTAGGTGCAAGACCATTGAAGGTATTATTCAAATAAACAAAGTAACCATTATTCTCCTTAAATGAATAACCGTTTTGCGGTAAACATAATCCAATCATGTTCAACGCAAACACCAAATCTCGATGGTAGAGGGAGCATGCGATGCTTGATCACATCAACCTTGGAAACACTTCCAACACATATCGTCATCTCACCTTTAGCTAGTCTCCATTTATTCCGCAGCTTTTATTTCGAGTTACTAACACTTAGCAACCGAACCAGTATCTAATACCCTGGTGCTGCTAGGAGTACTAGTAAAGTACACATTCATATAACGTATATCCAATATACTTCTGTCGACCTTGCCTGCCTTCTCATCTACCAAGTATCTAGGGTAGTACTGCTTCAGTGTGACCGTTCCTCTCATTACAGAAGCACTTAGTCTCGGGTTTGGGTTCAACCTTGGGATTCTTCACTAGAGCAGCAAACGACTTACTGTTTCATGAAGTATCCCTTTTGCCCTTGCCCTTCTTAAACTAGTGGTTTTACTAACCATCAACAATTGATGCTCCTTCTTGATTTCTACTCTCGCGGTGTCAAACATCGCGAATAGCTCAAGGATCATCATAATTATCCTTAATATGTTATACTTCATCACGAAGCTCTACTAGCTTGGTGGCAGTGACTATGGAGAACTATCACTATCTCATCTGGGAGATTAACTCCCACTCGATTCAAGCGATTGTGGCACTCAGACAATCTGAGCACACGCTCAACGATTGAGCTTTTCTCCCTTAGTTTGCAGGCTTAAGAAACTTGTCAGAGGTCTCATACCTCTTGACGTGGGCACTAGTCTGAAATCCCAATTTCAGTCTTCGGAACATCTCACATGTTCTGCGACGTTTCAAAAACGTCTTTGGTGCCACAATTCTAAACCGCACTGAACTATCACGTAGTCATCAAAACGTGTATGTCAGATGTTTCGTAACATCTAAAGACGACGCTGAGGTTCAGCACACCGAGCGGTGCATTAAGGACATAAGCCTTCTGTGCAGCAATGAGGACAATCCTCAGTTTACGGACCCAGTCTGCATAATTGCTACTACCAACTTTCAACTAAATTTTCTCTAGGAACATATCTTAACCAGTAGAACTAAAGCGCAAGCTATGACATAATTTGCAAATACCTTTTTGACTATGTTCATGATAATGAAGTTCATCTGATTATGAACTCCCACTCAGATAGACATCCCTCTAGTCATCTAAGTGAAACATGATCCGAGTTTAACTAGGCCGTGTCCGATCATCACGTGAGACAGACTAGTCAAGATCGGTGAACATCTCCATGTTGATCGTATCTTCTATACGACTCATGCTCGACCTTTCGGTCCTCCGTGTTCCGAGGCCATGTCTGTACATGCTAGGCTCGTCAAGTCAACCTAAGTGTATTGCGTGTGTTCCGAGGCCATGTCTGTACATGCTAGGCTCGTCAACACCCGTTGTATTCGAACGTTAGAATCTATCACACCCGATCATCACGTGGTGCTTCGAAACAACGAACCTTCGCAACGGTGCACAGTTAGGGTGAACACTTTCTTGAAATTATTATAAGGGATAATCTTACTTACTACCGTCGTTCTAAGCAAATAAGATGCAAAAACATGATAAACATCACATGCAATCAAATAGTGACATGATATGGCCAATATCATCATGCTCCTTTGATCTCCATCTTCGGGGCACCATGATCATCTTCGTCACCGGCATGACACCATGATCTCCATCATCATGATCTCCATCATTGTGTCTTCATGAAGTCGTCACGCCAACGATTACTTCTACTTCTATGGCTAACCCGTTTAGCAACAAAGTAAAGTAATTTACATGGCGTTATTCAATGACACGTAGGTCATGCAAAATAATAAAGACAACTCCTATGGCTCCTGCCGGTTGTCATACTCATCGACATGCAAGTCGTGATTCCTATTACAAGAATATGATCAATCTCATACATCACATATATCATTCATCACATCTTCTGGCCATATCACATCACATAGCACTTGCTGCAAAAACAAGTTAGACGTCCTCTAATTGTTGTTGCAAGTTTTTACGTGGTTTGTAGGTTTCTAGCAAGAACGTTTTCTTACCTACGTATGACCACAACGTGATTTGCCAATTTCTATTTACCCTTCATAAGGACCCTTTTCATCGAATCCGTTCCGACTAAAGTAGGGGAAACAGACACCCGCTAGCCACCTTATGCAACTAGTGCATGTCAGTCGGTGGAACCAGTCTCACGTAAGCGTACGTGTAAGGTCGGTCCAGGCCGCTTCATCCTACAATGCCGCCGAAACAAGAAAAGACTAGTAGCGGCAAGAAGAATTGGCAAACTCAACGCCCACAACTGCTTTGTGTTCTACTCGTGCATAGTAACTACGCATAGGCCTGGCTCATGATGCCACTGTTGGGAATCGTAGCATAATTTAAAATTTTCCTACGTTCACCAAGATGCATCTATGGAGTCTACTAGCAACAAGGGGAAAGGAGTACATCTACATACCCTTGTAGATCGCGAGCGGAAGCGTTCCAATGAACGTGGATGACGGAGTCGTACTCGCCGTGATCCAAATCACCGATGACCGAGTGCCGAACGGACGGCACCTCCGCGTTCAACACACGTACGGTGCAGCGACGTCTCCTCCTTCTTGATCCAGCAAGGGGGAAGGAGAGGTTGATGGAGATCCAGCAGCACGACGGCGTGGTGGTGGATGTAGCGGGTCTCCGGCAGGGCTTCGCCAAGCTTCTGCGAGAGAGAGAGAGAGGTGTTGCAGGGGAGGAGGGAGGCGCCCAAGGCTGTAGGTTGCTGCCCTCCCTCCCCCCCACTATTTATAGGACCCCTGGGGGGGCGCCAGCCCTTGGGAGATCAGATCTCCAAGGGGGGCGGCGGCCAAGTGGGGGGAAGGGGTGCCTTGCCCCCCAAGGCAAGGGGGAAGCTCCCCCCCTAGGGTTCCCAACCCTAGGCGCATGGGGGGAGGCCCAAGGGGGGCGCCCCAGCCCACTAAGGGCTGGTTCCCTTCCACTTTCAGCCCACGGGGCCCTCCGGGATAGGTGGCCCCACCCGGTGGACCCCCGGGACCCTTCCGGTGGTCCCAGTACAATACCGGTAACCCCCGAAACTTTCCCGGTGGCCGAAACTTGACTTCCTATATATAATTCTTCACCTCCGGACCATTCCGGAACCTCTCGTGACGTCCGGGATCTCATCCGGGACTCCAAACAACTTTCGGGTTTCCGCATACATATATCTCTACAACCCTAGCGTCACCGGACCTTAAGTGTGTAGACCCTACGGGTTCGGGAGACATGCAGACATGACCGAGACGCCTCTCCGGTCAATAACCAACAGCGGGATCTGGATACCCATGTTGGCTCCCACATGTTCCACGATGATCTCATCGGATGAACCACGATGTCGAGGATTCAGTCAATCCCGTATGCAATTCCCTTTGTCAAACGGTATGTTACTTGCCCGAGATTCGATCGTCGGTATCCCAATACCTTGTTCAATCTCGTTACCGGCAAGTCTCTTTACTCGTACCGCAATGCATGATCCCGTGACTAACACCTTAGTCACATTGAGCTCATTATGATGATGCACTACCGAGTGGGCCCAGAGATACCTCTCCGTCACACGGAGTGACAAATCCCAGTCTCGATCCGTGCCAACCCAACAGACACTTTCGGAGATACCCGTAGTGCACCTTTATAGTCACCCAGTTACGTTGTGACGTTTGGCACACCCAAAGCACTCCTACGGTATCCGGGAGTTGCACGATCTCATGGTCTAAGGAAAAGATACTTGACATTGGAAAAGCTCTAGCAAACGAAACTACACGATCTTTTATGCTATGCTTAGGATTGGGTCTTGTCCATCACATCATTCTCCTAATGATGTGATCCCGTTATCAACGACATCCAATGTCCATGGTCAGGAAACCGTAACCATCTATTGATCAACGAGCTAGTCAACTAGAGGCTTACTAGGGACATGGTGTTGTCTATGTATCCACACATGTATCTGAGTTTCCTATCAATACAATTCTAGCATGGATAATAAACGATTATCATGAATAAGGAAATATAATAATAACCAATTTATTATTGCCTCTAGGGCATATTTCCAACAGAAAATCCCCATTGGTCCGGGCTGCTAACGGGTTATTGGATCGAAAACCGGACCCGATAGCTTAACGGCGTTCCGTTACGGTGGATGCCACGTGTCGGTCACCCTTGACGAAAGCACTTCTGTGACGCGCGATTTATCGTCATGGAAGTGGACACTTCTGTGATGATAATTTTGGTAATGTCATGGAACACTTCTACGGCAGAACATGTATGACTATCTTGATTCTGTCATAAAATCGTCACGGATGTACATGCATGACAGAAAACGCGACCTACTGTGACAAAAACGTATCATCACGGAAGTGTATTTTTTTGTAGTGAGAGTGTCAGCCATCATTGCCGGTGGCTTACATTTTCCTGTTGTTCGTTTCTTTGCACTCTTTATTACCAAATGCTTGCTTGCTAGGGAGAAGGTGGGTGCACTTAGTTCACTAGACCTTGCTGTTTTACATCGCGCAATAGAGGGCGACAACACTTATAACTTGGGAGCTATTGTGGCTCGTCGCCTCCATCTTAATAAATCCCAGGGAAAAATACATGGTGGGATTTTTGCCACTCGTTTGGCAGATCACTTCGAGGTTGCAATGCGCTCTCATGATGTCCCTCTTACCACAGTTTACCTAGACCATGCAGCCATGCATCACCATCACTTTCTTGCACATGACCGTTCTAATCTTGCCATTCCTTATAACTTGGTTTATAACATTGACATTCGTGATGTTATCCCCTTGCCTCACCTGCTCTGTTTGATTATGTTGCCAGGGGCGGATACCGGATTATGCCTGCAGACATCCTCGCGTACCGGAACGCTCAGGCTGCTGCCGAGGCTGCACAGGCACCTCCGCAGTGGGATGAGTGGATGCCCGCTCCTTAGGATCCCTACTACCCTCCAGGCTACTGATCGATTACCAACTTAGGCCAAAAGCCTAAGCTTGGGGGAGTACGTGTTCTCACCGACTTTATAGTCTTGTTCACATATCATTCTATTTGTCGGTGCTCATACTTTTTCATTGTATCATCCATGCTTAGATTTATTTTCTTGCTTTCGTCTTGTGTGTTTGAAAAACTTGAGAAAAAACCAAAAAAAATTAGTTGTAGTAATTTACTTTCTATGCATGCTTAGTAGTAGTATTAAAAAGAAAATCCAAAAGATTTCCTTGTTCTTCTTTTGCTTGTTGGGAGCTTTCCCGTGTAAATAGTTTTTCTCGTTTTTGCTTTTCCCTTTTATTCGCTTGTTGAAGAAAACCAAAAACTCCAAAAAATATCTCAGTGTGTTTCTCTGAATTTCTTTTCTTTTTATTCGAGTTGTACCGAGGAGAAGACCACGATGAAAATGTTGAGTGGCTCTCATATGAATAACTGTTGAAGTAATAAAGAGCCCATTTTACCTTGTCTTCTCCTATTGAATAAAATGCCTGCAGATTCCAGCTTAGTCCATGGCACTCTTGCACTATTATTATTTTCACATCATTCGGTCGTGCGAGTGAAAGGCAATAATGACGACATTCGATGAGCTGGCCGTGGCAGAGAGAAACTGGTATGAACTCAACTTGTTTTGTCTGTGTAAATATGTTTAACCTAGTATCCGGGCTTCAGCCCATTATGATTAAACATGTTTGCAATGACAATTAGAGATTATAGCTTATCATGCCATGCATAAGTAGCTGGGAGTCAATACTGATTTATCTTGGATATCAACATAGCGTTAAAATGATTGTGATGTAGTATGATGATATGGTATCCTCCTCTGAATGTTCAAGTGGCTTCACTTGGTACATGTTCATGCATGTAGTTGAATCAAAACCAACATGGCCTCTATATTGCTTATGTTCATGGTGTTCATATCGTACTCATGCTAGTGTCCAATGTTACTTATGCATAATGCATGGTCATGATCGTTGTTGCTCTCTAGCTCGCTGCTTCCCAATCTTAATTGCTAGCCTTCGCCTGTACTAAGTGGGAATTCTGCTTGTACATCAAAACCTTGAACCCAAAGTTATTCCAGATGAGTCCTCCATACCTACCTATATATGGTATTACCCTGCCGTCCTAAGTAAATTTGCATGTGCCACCTCTAAAAACTTCTAAATAATTATCAGTTTTGTGTGCCTGGATCATTCATGGAACGACAGGAGGTGGTCGATATCTTCCGTGCTAAGCATGTTATCCTCAGGTCGAGTGTTTATTCACTCGCCATTGCACGAGGAAATGGGCGGTATTAGGGATGCCCAGTCCCAAATTGCAAATATGAAAAAGAGTTCATCTCTTGAATAACCAAACAAAAACTCCCAATGGAGTCAAAACTTTTACTTTCTGTTTGGGGACCGCCACTAGCATGCTTAGCATGGAAGATGTTGATAACTGATGGTCGTGAAGTGAATGAGAAGGGGCATGTCTCAAAATTATCATTTATCTCTATTTTAAAAACTGAGCTCTGGCACCTCTGCAAATCACTGATTCCCTCTGCGAAGGGACTTTCTATTTACTTTTATGTTGTGTCATCACCTTCTATAAAGCAAGCGCCAGAAACTGAGTAGAGCACAGCTGTCATGATTTATGCATTGTGTATACCTAATGTTGGGTGCATCATGACTGGATCTTTTCTACCATGAATTACAATGTTTAGTCACTGCTTGAACTTTGGAGGTGCTCTGCATTTATGTTTTGCGGTCTCAGAAAGGGCTAGCGAGATGCCACTATTGTCGTATTATATCATGGTTGTTTTGACAACATGTTGCTGTTTGAGATATCTTATTATTGCTCGCTAGCTGATTATGTCATTGATATGAATCATTATAATCTTTAAGAGTTATTGTTGACATGGTTAGTTATAATGTTGGCTGAAAACTTGGGTGCTGTTTAAGGTTATTTATGCAAACAAGAGCAAAAGAGTTCGTAAAAGTTTTTCTTTCTCACTTTCAGTTTATCAACTGAATTGCTTGAGGAAAAGCAAAGGTTTAAGCTTGGGGAGTTGATACGTCTCCAATGTATATACTTTTTCTCACGCTTTTCCTCTTGTTTTGGACTCTAATTTGCATGATTTGAATGAAACTAACCCCGGACTAATGCTGTTTTCAGCAGAACTACCATGGTGTTGTTTTTGTGCAGAAATAAAAGTTCTCGGAATGGAATGAAACTTTGCGAGGATTTTTTATGGAATAAATAAGGATTTTTGGAGCCAACGACCAACAGAGAGGGGCCCCTGGTTGGGCACAACCCACCAAGGCGCGCCCACCTCTCCTGGTGCGCCCAGGTGGGTTGTACCCACCTGGTGGCCCCGCTGGCGACCCCCTGATACTATAAATTCACATATTTCCAGAAAAAAAATCAGGGAGAAAGAATTATCACGATCCACGAGACGGAGCCGCCGCCAAGCCCCGTTCTTCCTCGGGAGGGCAGATCTAGAGTCCGTTTGGGGCTCCGGACATGGGTCTTCGTTCTTCATCATCGCCAACCCTTCTCCATTGCCAATTCCATGATGCTCCCCACCGGGAGTGAGTAATTCCTTCATAGGCTCGTTGGTCGGTGAGGAGTTGGATGAGATTCATCATGTAGTCGAGTTAGTTTTGTTAGGGCCCGATCCCTAGTATCCACTATGTTCTTAGATTGATGTTGCTATGACTTTGCTATGCTTAATGCTTGTCACTTTGGGCCCAGGTGCCATGAACTCAGATCTGGACCGTTTAGGAATTCATCATTATATCCATGTTTTAGATCCGATCTTGCAAGTTATAGTCACCTACTACGTGTTATGATCCGGCAACCTCGGAGTGACAACAACCGGGCCCACTCCCGGTGATGACCGTAGTTTGAGGAGTTCATGTATTCACTATGTGTTAATGCTTTGTTTTGGTTCTCTATTAAAAGGAGGCCTTAATATCCCTTAGTTTCCAATATGGACCCCGCTGCCACGGGAGGGTAGGACAAAAGATGTCATGCAAGTTCTTTTAATAAAGCACGTATGACTATTTACGGAATACATGCCTACATTATATCGATGAACTAGAGATAGTGTCGTATCGCCCTAGGTTATAACTGTCTCGTGATGAATATCATCCAACAAGTCACCGATCCAATGCCTACGAATTTATTTATATTGATCTTGTTGCATTACTATTGCTATCATCACTATTACACTTGCTACAAAATTACTGCTATCACTGTTACTGTTACCGTTGCTACTGTCACTATTATCAAAACTATCAAACTACTTTGCTATTGATCACTTTGCTGCAGATAATTAATCTCCAGGTGTGGTTGAATTGACAACTCAGCTGCTAATACCTTCAAATATTCTTTGGCTCCCCTTGTGTCGAATCTATAAATTTGGGTTAAATACTTACCCTCGAAAACTGTTGCGACCCCCTATACTTATGGGTTATCAATATAGATAGGATCGCATCCTGCATTCATTCTCATCTGCATGAAGCTGCAGGTTCCTGCCATGAACTTGGCTTCAACAAGGAGTTGAGGAGATAGCCCGGCACTGCGATCCCCGGCAAGCTGAATAGATAAGTTCTACCTCTTGTCCATAAATGTTCAGTAAGCTGAAACTTGTGCATAAGAAAACCTCGCCGCTCTTCGAAACTTAGGTGCTCCCACCCCGGCTCGAACATTGCTTCGGCCAGGGTGGTCGCAGTGGCCTTTGATGGAAAAGAGTTGGCGGGGGGCTGGTCCCTTTATATTTTTGCCTGGTAAACTCGGTTCTCCGGCAAACAAGAGGGTACCGGCAGGGTAGCCTGCCGGGGAAAACTCTTTTGTTTAAAACAAAGAGGCATTTCACCTCTGCATGGACATATACATGCACGAGTTCCCGGCAATGTTCATCTTTTTCATTAATATGCTGATCATACAAGTGCAAGCATTACAGAAGACAAACATGGACTCGAGAGATTATATTATTTGAATTAAAATTTGGCAAATGCCTACAAGTTTAAGATTGAAAAAAGTTAAGTGCCCCGTGATGCCTTTGCCCCTGTCCGTCTCCTACATGAAGAGGTCGAAGAGGCCGGCGGTGGATCCAGCTGGGATTCGGCGCCTCCCCAAGATCAGGGTGGCACCGCTCCCCAGCAAGGAGGAAGAAACCGGAGGCGAGGAGCGGGTGGTGACGCTCCCGGAGGACCAGATGGGGGATACAGAGTCACCGGCAAACACGACTCATCGGAACGGTCATCCCCATTCTTGACGCTGTTGCGGAACGTAAGAATTTCAAAAAAATTCCTACGCACACGCAAGATCATGGTGACGCATAGCAACGAGAGGGGAGAGTGTTGTCCACGTACCCTCGTAGACCGAAAGAGGAAGCGTTATGATAACGCGGTTGATGTAGTCGTACGTCTTCACGATCGACCGATCCTAGTACCGAATGTACGGCACCTCCACGATCTGCACACGTTCAGCTCGGTGATGTCCCATGAACTCATGATCTAGTAGAGCTTCGAGGGAGAGCTTCGTCAGCACGACGACGTGATGACGGTGATAATGAAGCTACCGGCGCAGGGCTTCTCCTAAGCACTATGACGATATGACCGAGGTGGATTATGGTGGAGGGGGCACCGCACACGGCTAAAAGATCAATGATCAACTTGTGTGTATACATGCTCGACATGGGCATGAGTCTGAAATACTAATTTCAACTCTTGGAACATCTCATATGTTCCGTGGCCTTTCAAAAACGTCTTTGAAGCCCCGATTCTAAGCCGTAAAGCATGGTTCACTAAACTATCAAGTAGTTATCTTATCGAGCTTGCCAAACGTTCATAACGTCTGCATTTGCTCCTGCAATCGGTCTGTCACCTAGCGGTGCATCAAGGACATAATTCTTCTGTGCAGCAATGATGATAATCCTTAGATCACGGATCCAATCCGCATCATTGCTACTAACATCTTTCAACTTAGTTTTCTCTAGGAACATATCAAAAATAAAACAGGGGAGCTAAACGCGAGCTATTGATCTACAATATAGATATGTTAATACTACCAGGACTACGTTCATGATAAATTAAAGTTCAATTAATCATATTACTTAATAACTCCCACTTAGATAGACATCCCTCTAATCATCTAAGTGATCATGTGATCCATATCAACTAAACCATGTCCGATCATCACGTTAGAAGGGGTAGTTTTCAATGGTGAACATCACTATGTTGATCATATCTTCTATATGATTCACGCTCGACCTTTCGGTCTCCAGTGTTCCGAGGCCATATCTGCATATGCTAGGCTGGTCTAGTTTAAGCCGAGTATTCTGCGTGTGCAAAACTGGCTTGCACCCGTTGTATGTGAACGTAGAGCTTATCACACCCGATCATCACGTGGTGTCTCAGCATGAAGAACTGTCGCAACGGTGCATACTCAGGGAGAACACTTGTACCTTGAAATTTAGTGAGAGATCATCTTATAATGCTACTGTCGAACTAAGCAAAATAAGATGCATAAAGGATAAACATCACATGCAATCAATATAAGTGATATGATATGGCCATCATCATCTTGTGCCTTTGATCTCCATCTCCAAAGCACCGCCATGATCACCATCGTCACCGGCGCGACACCTTGATCTCCATCGTAGCATCGTTGTCGTCTCGCCAACTATTGCTTCTACGACTATCAGTAGCGCTTAGTGATAAAGTAAAGCAATTACATGGCGATGGCATTTCATACAATAAAGCGACAACCATATGGCTCCTGCCAGTTGCCGGTAACTCCGTTACAAAACATGATCATCTCATACAATAAAATTTAGCATCATGTCTTGACCATATCACATCACAACATGCCCTACAAAAACAAGTTAGACGTCCTCTACTTTGTTGTTGCAAGTTTTACGTGGCTGCTACGGGCTGAGCAAGAACCGTTCTTACCTACGCATCAAAACCACAACGATATTTCGTCAAGTATGTGATGTTTTAACCTTCAACAAGGACCGAGCGTATCCACACTCGATTCAACTAAAGTTGGAGAAACTTATACCCGCCAGCCACCTGTGTGCGAAGCACGTCGGTAGAACCAGTCTCGCGTAAGCGTACGCGTAATGTCGGTCTAGGCCGCTTCATCCAACAATACCGCCGAATCAAAGTATGACATGCTGGTAAGCAGTATGACTATTATCGCCCACAACTCACTTGTGTTCTACTCGTGCATATAACATCTACGCATAAACCTGGCTCGGATGCCACTGTTGGGGAACGTAGTAATTTCAAAAAAATTCCTACGCACACGCAAGATCATGGTGATGCATAGCAACGAGAGGGGAGAGTGTTGTCCACGTACCCTCGTAGACCGAAAGCGGAAGCGTTCTGATAAAGCGGTTGATGTAGTCGTACGTCTTCATGATCGACCAATCCTAGTACCGAACGTACGGCACCTCCGCGATTTGCACACGTTCAGCTCGGTGACGTCCCACGAACTCACGATCCAATAGAGCTTCGAGGGAGAGCTTCGTTAGCATGACGGCGTGATGACGGTGATGATGAAGCTACCGGCGCAGGGCTTCTCCTAAGCACTACGAGATATGACCGAGGTGGATTATGGTGGAGGGGGCACCGCACACGGCTAAGAGATCAATGATCAACTTGTGTGTCTATGGGGTGCCCCCTCCCCCGTATATAAAGGAGTGGAGGAGGGGGAGGACCGGCCCTCTACTATGGCGTGCCCTGGGGAGTGCTACTCCCACCGGGAGTAGGATTCCCCCCTTTCCAAGTAGTAGGAGTAGGAGAGAAGGAAGGGGAAGAGAGAAGAGAAGGAAGGAGGGGGCGCCGTCCCTCCCCCTAGTCCAATTCGGACTAGGCCCTGGGGGGAGCGCGGCCTTCCCTAGGCAGCCCCTCTCTCTCTCCCTTAAAGCCCAATAATGCCCATATACTCCCCGGCGAATTCCCATAACTCTCCGGTACTCTGATAAATACCCGAACCACTCAGAACCTCTCCGATGTCCGAATATAGCCTTCCAATATATCGATCTTTACGTCTCGAACATTTTGAGACTCCTCGTCATGTTCCTGATCTCATCCGGGACTCCGAACAACCTTAGGTACATCAAAACACATAAACTCATAATACCGATCGTCACCGAACGTTAAGCGTGCGGACCCTACGGGTTCGAGAACTATGTAGACATGACCTAGACTCATCTCCGGTCAATAACCAACAGCGGAACCTGGATGCTCATATTGCTCCTACATATTCTACGAAGATCTTTATCGGTCAAACCGCATAACAACATACGTTGTTCCCTTTGTCATCGGTATGTTACTTGCCCGAGATTCGATCGTCGGTATCTCAATACCTAGTTCAATCTCGTTACCGACAAGTCTCTTTACTCGTCCTGTAATGCATCATCCTGCAACTAACTCATTAGTTACATTGCTTGCAAGGCTTATAGTGATGTGCATTACCGAGAGGGCCCAGAGATACCTCTCCGACAATCGGAGTGACAAATCCTAATCTTGATCTATGCCAACTCAACAAGTACCATCGGAGACACCTATACAGCACCTTTATAATCACCCAGTTACGTTGTGACGTTCTCTAATGATGTGATCCCGTTCATCAAGTGACAACACATGTATATGGCTAGGAAACTTAACCATCTTTGATTAACGAGCTAGTCAAGTAGAGACATACTAGGGACACTCTATTTGTCTATGTATTCACACATGTACTAAGTTTCCGGTTAATACAATTCTAACATGAATAATAAACATTTATCATGATATAAGGAAATATAAATAACAACTTTATTATTGCCTCTAGGGCATATTTCCTTCAGTCTCCCACTTGACTAGAGTCAATAATCTAGTTCACATCGCCATGTGATTTAACACCAATAGTTCACATCACCATGTGATTAATATCCATGGTTCACATCGCCATGTGGCCAACACTCAAAGGGTTTACTAGAGTCAGTAATCTAGTTCACATCGCCATGTGATTAACACCCAAAGAGTACTAAGGTGTGATCATGTTTGCTTGTGAGAGAAGTTTAGTCAACGGGTCTACCAAATTCAGATCTATATGTATTTTGCAAATTTCTGTGTCTACAATGCTCTGCACGGAGCTACTTTAGCTAATTGCTCCCACTTTCGATATGTATCCAGATTGAGACTTAGAGTCATCTGGATCAGTGTCAAAACTTGCATCGACGTAACCCTTTACGACGAACCTTTTGTCACCTCCATAATCAAGAAACATATCCTTATTGCACTAAGGATAATTTTGACCGCTGTTCAGTGATCTACTCCTAGATCACTATTGTACTCCCTTGCCAAACTCAGTGTAGGGTATAATAGATCTGGTACACAGCATGGCATAGTTTATAGAACCTATGGCTGAGGCATAGGGAATGACTTTCATTCTCTTTCTATCTTCTGCAGTGGTCGGGCTTTGAGTCTTACTCAATTTCACACCTTGTAACACATGCAATAACTCTTTCTTTGATTGTTCCATTTTGAACTACTTCAAAATCTTGTCAAGGTATGTACTCATTGAAAAAACTTATCAAGCGTCTTGATCTATCTCTATAGATATTGATGCTCAATATGTAAGCAGCTTCACTGAGGTCTTTCTTTGAAAAACTCCTTTCAAATACTCCTCTATGCTTTTCAGAAAATTCTACATTATTTCCGATCAACAATATGTCATTCACATATATTTATCAGAAATGTTGTAGTGCTCCCACTCACTTTCTTGTAAATACAGGCTTCACCACAAGTCTGTATAAAACTATATGCTTTGATCAACTCATCAAAGCGTATATTCCAACTCTGAGATGCTTACACCAGTCCATAGATGGATCGCTCGAGCTTGCACATTTTGTTAGCACCTTTAGGATCGACAAAACCTTCTGGTTGCATCATATACAACTCTTCTTTAAGAAATCCATAAAGGAATGTAGTTTTGACATCCATTTGCCAGATTTCATAAAATGTGGCAATTTGCTAACATGATTCGGACAGACTTAAGCATCGCTACGAGTGAGAAAATCTCATCGTAGTCAACACCTTGAACTTTGTCAAAACCTTTTTCGACAAGTCTAGCTTTGTAGATAGTAACACTACTATCAGCGTTCGTCTTCCTCTTGAAGATCCATTTATTTTCTATGGCTTGCCAATCATCGGCCAAGTCAACCAAAGTCCACACTTTGTTCTCATACATGGATCCCATCTCAGATTTTATGGCCTCAAGCCATTTTGCGGAATCTGGGCTCATCATCACTTCCTCATAGTTCGTAGGTTCTTCATGGTCAAGTAACATGACCTCTAGAACAGGATTACCGTACCACTCTGGTGCGGATCTCACTCTGGTTGACCTACGAGGTTCGGTAGTAACTTGGTCTAAAGTTACATGATCATCATCATTAGCTTCCTCACTAATTGGTGTAGGAGTCACAGGAACAGATTTCTGTGATGAACTACTCTCCAATAAGGGAGCAGGTACAGTTACCTCATCAAGTTCTACTTTCCTCCCACTCACTTCTTTTGAGAGAAACTCCTTCTCTAGAAAGGATCCATTCTTAGCAAGGAATGTCTTGTCTTCGGATCTGTGATAGAAGGTGTACCCAACTGTCTCCTTCGGGTATCCTATGAAGACAAATTTCTCTGAGTTGGGTTTGAGCTTATCAGGATGAAACTTTTTCACATAAGCATCGCAACCCCAAACTTTAAGAAACGACAACTTTGGTTTCTTGCCAAACCACAGTTCATATGGTGTCGTCTCAACGGATTTAGATGGTGCCCTATTTAACGTGAATGCAGTTGTCTCTAATGCATAAGCCCAAAACGATAGTGGTAAATCGGTAAGAGACATCATAGATTGCACCATATCTAATAAAGTACGGTTACGATGTTCGGACACACCATTACGCTGTGGTGTTCCAGGTGGCGTGAGTTGCGAAATTATTCCGCATTGTTTCAAATGAAGACCAAACTCGTAACTCAAATATTCTCCTCCATGATCAGATCGTAGAAACTTTATTTTCTTGTTACAATGATTTTCCACTTCACTCTAAAATTATATGAACTTTTCAAATGTTTTAGACTTATGTTTCATCAAGTAGATATACCCATATCTGCTCAGATCATCTGTGAAGGTCAGAAAATAATGATACCAGCCGTGAGCCTCAACACTCATCGGATCGCATACATCAGTATGTATTATTTCCAATAAGTTAGTTGCTCGCTCCATTGTTCTGGAGAACGTTGTCTTAGTCATCTTGCCCATAAGGCATGGTTCGCAAGCATCAAGTGATTCCAAAATCCCATCAGCATGGAGTTTCTTCATGCGCTTTACACCAATATGACCTAAACGGCAGTGCCACCAATAAGTTGCACTATCATTATTAACTTTGCATCTTTTGGCTTCAATATTATGATGTATCACTACGATCGAGATCCAACAAACCATTTTCATTGGGTGTATGACCATAGAAGGTTTTATTCATGTAAACAGAACAACAATTATTCTCCAACTTAAATGAATAACTGTATTGCAATAAACGTGATCAAATCATATTCATGCTCAATGCAAACACCAAATAACACTTATTTAGGTTCAACACTAATCCCGAAAGTATAGGGAGTGTGCGATGATGATCATATCAATCTTGGAACTACTTCCAACACACATCGTCACCTCGCCCTTAACTAGTTTATGTTCATTCTGCAACTCCCGTTTCGAGTTACTAATCTTAGCAACTGAACCAGTATCAAATGCCGAGGGGTTTCTATAAACACTAGTAAAGTACACATCAATAACATGTATATCCAATATACCTTTGTTCACTTTGCCAACCTTCTTATCCGCCAAGTATCTAGGGCAGTTTCCAGTGACCATTTCCTTTGCAGTAGAAGCACTCAGTTTCAGGCTCGGGTCTAGCTTTGGGCTTCTTCACGGGAGTAGCAACTTGCTTGCCATTCTTTTTGAAGTTCCCCTTCTTCCCTTTGCCCTTTTCTTGAAACTAGTGGTCTTGTCAACCATCAACACTTGATGCTTTTCTTGATTTCTACCTTCGTCGATTTCAGCATCACGAAGAGCTTGGGAATCGTTTCCGTTATCCCTTGCATATTATAGTTCATCACGAAGTCCTAGTAACTTGGTGATAGTGACTAGAGAACTCTGTCAATCACTATCTTATCTGGAAGATTAACTCCCACTTGATTCAAGTGATTGTAGTACTCAAACATTCTGAGCACATGTTCACTAGTTGAGCTATTCTCCTCCATTTTGTAGGCAAAGTACTTGTCAAAAGGTCTCATACATTTCGACATGGGCATGGTTCTGAAATACTAATTTCAACTCTTGGAACATCTCATATGCTCCGTGGCATTTCAAAAACGTCTTTGAAGCCCCGATTCTAAGCCGTAAAGCATGGTGCACTAAACTAGCAAGTAGTCATCATATCGGGCTTGCCAAATGTTCATAATGTCTGCATCTGCTCCTGCAATCGGTCTGTCACCTAGCGGTGCATCAAGGACATAATTCTTCTGTGCAGCAATGAGGATAATCCTCAGATCACGGATCCAATCCGCATCATTGCTACTAACATCTTTCAACTTAGTTTTCTCTAGGAACATATCAAAAATAAAACCGGGGAGCTAAACGCGAGCTATTGATCTACAACGTAGATATGCTAATACTACCAGGACTAAGTTCATGATAAATTAAAGTTCAATTAATCATATGACTTAAGAACTCCCACTTATATAGAAATCCCTCTAATCATCTAAGTGATCATGTGATCCATATCAACTAAACCATGTCCGATCATCACGTGAGATGGGGTAGTTTTCAATGGTGAACATCACTATGCTGATCATATCTTCTATATGATTCACGCTCGACCTTTCGGTCTCCAGTGTTCCGAGGCCATATCTGCATATGCTAGGCTCGTCTAGTTTAGCCCGAGTATTCTGCGTGTGCAAATCTGTAACATCCCAAATTTTCAATTTGGAATGTTATACATTAGATCATCATTGCATATCATATTTTATTTCATTTTGGCTAGATCCTAGAAATTCTACGCAACTCAAGGACCCACCGGAGAGAGTTGGGGATTTCGTTATTTTCAAGTTTGGGTTTTCTCCAATTTTGAAAATAGGATCATTTAGTATTATTTATTTTATCTTCAATTATTCCAATTATAAAAATATGAGAGAGGGAATAAAATGACTTTCCCAAAATAAAGGAATAATGAGGATTTAATAAAAAATCAAAGAAGATTTTATTTTGGAGTTTTTCGCTATTTTATTTGGATAGGAAAAAATGCGTGTTTTTCAAAATTGCATTTAGGCCCCAAATAAATGTTCATCTTGTCCGGCTTGATTTTGGAAGCCGGGGAAAATTTATTCCGGGATTTTTGGTGTTCGTTTAGTATTTCTTTTGTTTGTTTTTCTGCGCATATTTATTAAAAAAACGAAACCGACTATGGGTCGTGTTCGGCCAGGACTCCGCCTGGCCGGGTCCTTTATAAGTCGCGGCCCGACCCCGCCGTTGGCCCAAGCCGCCGCGCCCCCAAACCCTAAC
>NC_057805.1:52265179-52337388 GCF_018294505.1 Triticum aestivum
GTTGCCACCGCCGCCCGTCCCGACGCCCGACCCCGCCGCCCGTTGTCCCGTCGCCGCCCGCCGACCCCACTGGAGCCGCCGCCCTTCACCGAGGTAGCTGCCGGAGTTGTCGCCGCCGCCGGCGGTTTTCTAAAAAAAACTGCGGTTGTTTTATTTTTTTACATCGGTTTATTTTTTATTTCTTTTCTTTTTCTCGGTTTAGTTAATTAGCGAGCGTTCGCTCGTTCGTTCGTTTTAACGAATGTGTTCATCGTTTAGTTACAGTTAACGAATGTTCGTTCGATAAACTGTTCGTCAGTTTTTTTTTCTCGGATTTTCCGCGATTATTCCAGATCGCGATTTCTGATCCGATTTTCGTTCTAGTATATCTTTTCGCTCATTTATCGGAATCAGGCGATTCAAGCGCCTAGAGTTTCGTCTCGAAATTCTCTTTCCGTTTAACCAACTCAAACAAGTTTTTGCTACTGTAAAATTTGACTTAGATCCATATTAGTAAACAAAGCTTGTTTCTTTCGCCGTTTGACTTTCGTTGCTTCGTTTGATTTGATTCTTTTTGCAAACCGGAGTTCTTAAGTTGAACTTTCTGGTTAGATCTTTTATTTGAGTTTTACATGTGCATTAGTTGAGTGCTTACTGTATGCTTGTTTGTTTGCGATAGAGTACCCGGAGTGCGCTACCTGCTACTTCGAATCTCTAGGTTTCACGGATCATCAGCAAGGCAAGTAACACTTTGATCATACCTCTTTACTACCCATTTTTATTGCATTAGACCAATCCTCAAACATTGCATGATTAGGATCTAATTAAATTGTGGGTATTGGGAAGTAGATGAGGTAGTACCTATTACCTGTTTTGTTATCAAACCCTGGGAGTTACTTCTACGTTTGCTCATATTGCTATGTTGTGCTAGTAGACGTGGATTGGGTGAGTGTATACATGACAGATGTGAGATTGTTAATTTAATGGTTTACTTAAGGTGACAACTTGAACACACATCTGGGTAGATTGAGGCACCTGTGTATTCCAGTGATTGCCTGTTTTCTTTTGGACCGCCACCCAGGCTCAAAGGGATCATGAGATTATTCATGCTAGTAACTTCCGTGTGCAGCCACAAGCTATTATGGGCTCTAGCATAGTTGAATAATTTGTGTGAACTCTTACAGTGGTAGACTAGCAGATGTAGGGGAAAGTAGGTGTAACAGTCTACCCCATTGTAAGGTGCAAACACTTCTGAAAGACTATGTCTCGGTCATCCGTTTCTCAAACACCATGTAGTGCGAGAAATCCAACGAAGGAGATCGAGTCTTGTGGAAAAAAGTGTACAAACCTCTGCAGAGTGTATAAACTAATCATGGTTAGCCGTGTCCCCGGTTATGGACATCTTGAGTATCTAGTACTTGGATTATCATGTGAATCTCATCATGTTACTCAAATTAACTTTGTTGGGTTAAGGATGATACTTAATTGGGATTGAGATGCTGTCAACCATTCTCAATGTTTAACAACCACCATGATAGTTAAATAAAATTTATTCCTTTGTAGTAAGGAAAAATTGGCTTTTCGCAAAACTGTAACCATAGAGCTTAAACACCAGCCAAGTATGCATGTAGTATAGCTTTATTCTGTTCATTACTCTCTATGTGTTATTTTGCCAGCATATTCCATGTGCTGACCCGTTTTCGGGCTGCAACGTTTCATGTTGCAGACTTTTCAGATGACGAGTAAGGTGCCTTAGGTCGTGGTCTTATACTCAGTGATGCTGTTGGAGTTGATGGACTCACTTATCTTCCAAGTCTTTCGTTGTTATCCTTTTAGATGGCCTTAAGCCATATTTGTCATACCTATTTCTCTCTTGAGATACTCGATGTAATAAGTGTGTGATTGCTACTCTGTTATAAATCCTCCAAGTACTGTGCGTGTCAGCATTACTGATCCAGGGATGACACTGGTGCACGGTAGATCAGACTGTTTGAGGTCTGGTCGCTACAAAGGTGGTATCAGAGCACACGCTGACTGTAGGACACGACCACTAAGCTTAAACCCTAGAACACTACTCTCTTCTCATTTCTGACTCCTCTCCATTTTCTACTCTTTTAGGAATGGCGGATGCAAGGAACAAGTTCATGCAACCGGATGAAGATACACCTTTTGGTCGACACTTGAAGGAAGTCACTAAGTACCTGAACATCGGAATACCAAGCTTCACCGGGACCTACAACGCCACACTACCAGAAGAGGAGCGCTGGATGATTCAAGTTCAAGTTCCAGGAAGGACGTTCACGCCAATCACTGAGCCCATAGAGTTTTCCTTTGATGCACCAACCTGGAGTTTAGGGAAGAGCATGGCAGCCCACATCATTATGGGACGCATTGGAGAAGTCTACCACAGGGAGCTTAAGGATACTATTTATCAGATTGTGGGCGCCGAGATGAGCAATGGGAGATGATCAGCACCAAGAAGGATGGATCAATTGCAGCTTTCATCCAGGAGCAAAACCAACACATTCGTCGCCAGGAGAACCAGATGTGCGCAGACATGATAGAACTGAAGAAGGCATTGACCAAGATCACGGAGTTGGAGGAAGAACTCAAGGCTACGCGCGAGGATTATATGGAGGAAATCGTCGCACTGGTGGAGAAGAATGACGACCTGGAAAAGAAGATCGGAGTATTCATGGGAGACCCAACACCAAGAGGAGAAGATGATGATTGCGCTTGCCCGGATAACTACATCATCATCGACGACACCGACTCGGACCCCAATGAAGATGAT
This sequence comes from Triticum aestivum, assembly GCF_018294505.1. Lineage (NCBI taxonomy): Eukaryota > Viridiplantae > Streptophyta > Magnoliopsida > Poales > Poaceae > Triticum > Triticum aestivum. Next base: position 52,267,953 of record NC_057805.1, read on the forward strand.
TTTGTTGATGAAGCTGGAGCAGATATCATGGAGTCTTCGACCGATCAAAATTTCTAGTAGACCACCATAATCAGTAGTAGTATTTCCCCATGTATATAGTATAGTCCGAGCACTTTGTAACGATAGTTAGATCGATTGTATGCCTTGTTTGAATTGATTGAGTGATATTGATTGTGTTTGTCTCATGAGCATATGGGTAGTGTTTTCTCTCTAGACCTCATTCTATTCTAAATTCTCATCTTTTCTAACCTATCAGATGCCTCCGAGACGCGACACCGGATTTGTTTTCCCACCGGAGATCACTCAGTTGATTCAGCAGCAGACTGCCCGGATGCAGGTGTTAGTACAGAACCAAGGCAACAACAACAACAACCCACCACCACCTGTTGATCACTTAACCCATTTCTTGAGACTGAATCCGTCGGTGTTCTCCAGCAGCACCGAGCCGATTGTTGCAGATGATTGGCTCCACAAAGTTGGAAGGGAGTTGACCACTGCAGGATGCACAGATGCGGAGAGAGTGCATTTTGCCGCACATCAGCTTGATGGACCCGCAGCATCATGGTGGGAGAATTACACAGCCACACACCCTATTGACACTGTCACATGGGACCAGTTTCAGCAAGCTTTCCGTACTGCCCATGTTTCAGCAGGAGCTATGGCTATGAAGAAGCGTGATTTTCGCAACCTACGCCAAGGAGGACGCACCGTAGGCCAGTATGTGGAGGACTTTAGTAAGTTAGCACGTTATGCTCCAGATGACATTGCTACAGATGCAGCCAAGCAGGAGAAGTTTCTGGAAGGACTGAATGATGAGCTGAGTATGCAGTTGATGGTAGCAACCTTCAATAACTACCAGGAGTTGGTAGATAGAGCTCTCATGATTGAAGGGAAGCAGCAGCAAATTGAAAGCCGCAAGAGGAAGTATGGACAAGGGAAGTACAATTCTGGAGCTCATCAGAAGCCATGTTTTACCACAAATTTGGGAGGATCTTTTCAGCATACCCATGGAGCAGGAGGTTCGCACAACCATAGTGGACCCAAGAATGGTAATGGGAATGGAGGAAGCAACGGACAGAACCGTAATAACCCATCTACCCCGCTTAAGAGAGATCTGAGCCAAGTCACTTGCTACAAGTGCCAGAAGACTTGACATTATGCTAATGAATGTCCCAAAGCTAAAAATGGAAATGGCAATGGAAGCTCTGGGAAGAAGCCTAACCCTTTCAATAAAGGACATGTGAATCACGTTTACGTGGAGGAGGTTGAAGCACAGCCTGATACAGTAATAGGTAAGTTTTTGGTTAAGTCATTTACTGCACTCGTTCTTTTTTATACTGGTGCATCACATTCATACATATCAAGGGGATTTGTGGATAAGTATAAACTTCCCACCAAAGTTCTTAGAACACCTATGTTAGGAAGTTCACCAGGAGCCGAGTATATGGCAAGCCAAGGATGTTTACAGATGCCATTGTCCATAGGTAGGCATGTTTTCCCCTCAGACTTGATAATCTTGGAGTTGCAAGGTTTGGATGTGATTTTGGGAATGGATTGGCTCTCGATGTACGGAGGAAACATCGATTGCGCCAGTAAAATGATTTCGCTTACCACCCCAGAAGGAAGAAGGATTAAGTACGTATCCCGGCATGTGCCAAAGAGGACTCAAGTAAATTCCTTATCAGGAGTTGTACAGGAGGAAGTACCAGTGGTGAAGGATTACCCGGATGTATTTCCACAGGAGTTGCCAGGCATGCCACCGGATAGAGACATTGAGTTTTTGATTGAGCTTTTGCCAGGCACAGGGCCAATATCAAAGAGACCGTACAGGATGCCCGCTAAGGATTTAGAAGAAATTAAGAAGCAGATTAAGGAGTTACTGGATAAAGGCTATATTCGCCCAAGTTCTTCACCTTGGGGATCACCCGTACTTCTAGTGGAGAAGAAAGATGGATCGTTGTGGATGGTTGTCGATTATCGTGGATTGAATGAAGTGACCATCAAAAATAAGTACCCACTGCCGATGATCAATGATCTGTTTGACCGATTACAAGGAGCTAAGGTATTTTCCAAGATCGATCTACGATCAGGATACCATCAGTTGAAGATTTGAGAGCAGGATATACCTAAGACGGCTTTTACCACCAGGTATGGGCTATACGAGTATACCGTTATGTCATTTGGTCTGACTAACGCACCTGCCTATTTCATGAATCTGATGAACAAAGTGTTTATGGAGTTTCTGGATAAGTTCGTCGTAGTATTCATTGATGATATTTTGGTTTACTCAAAGAATGAAGAGGAACATAAGGAGCATTTGCGTTTGGTACTTGAGAAGCTCAGAGAACATCAGTTATACGCCAAGTTCAGCAAATGTGAGTTTTGGTTGAAGGAAGTTGGATTCCTCGGACATGTTATATCCGGAGAAGGAATAGCAGTAGACCCCACCAAAGTCGACACTGTGACAAACTAGGAATCAGCCACATCAGTTGGAGAGATCTGGAGTTTTCTTGGACTTGCAGGATACTACCGGAGGTTCACTGAGAATTTCTCGAGGATTGCTAAGCCCATGACAGAGCTGTTGAAGAAGGACACCAAGTTCAATTGGACTGAGGAATGTGAATCTAGTTTCCAAGAATTGAAGAAACGTTTGGTTACTTCACCAGTGTTGATTCTGCCAGGTCAACGCAAGGATTATGAAATATATTGCGACGCTTCACGTCGAGGACTTGGAGCAGTGCTAATGCAGGAGGGAAGAGTTGTTTCATATGCTTCATGACAACTTAAACCCCATGAGAGGAATTATGCCATGCATGATTTGGAGTTAGCAGCCGTAGTGCATGCGTTGAAGACATGGAGACATTTTCTCATCGGAAACCACTGTGAGGTGTACACGGATCACAAGAGTTTGAAGTACATTTTCACGCAAAAGGAGTTGAATCTCAGGCAGAGGAGATGGTTGGAACTCATAAAAGATTATGATATGAGATTGCATTATCACCTCGGAAAGGCTAACGTAGTAGCTGATGCGTTGAGCCGCAAAAGTCATGTCAACACGCTCATGACCGGAGAATTACCCAAGAAGTTAGCCGAGGATCTTCATGAACTACGTTTGGAAATAGTTCCGAGAGGCTATGTAACAACGTTGGAGATTCAGTCTACCTTGATGGAAAAGATCAGGGAAGCTCAGAAGACAGACAAGGAGATTGACGAGATAAAGAAAAGGATGAGTAAAGGAAAAGCCAAGGGATTTCGTGAGGATGAGCACGATACCTTATGGTTTGAGGACCGCGTTTATGTGCCCAATGATCCGGAGATCAGGAAGTTGATCTTGCAAGAGGCCCATGATTCGCCGTATTCGATTCACCCAGGAAATACCAAGATGTATTTGGATTTGAAGGATACTTTCTGGTGGACCGGAATGAAGAAGGATATTGCGGAGTATGTAGCAGTTTGTGATGTATGTCAGAGAGTGAAGGCAGAGCATCAGAAGCCAGCAGGATTGCTACAGCCATTGTCGATACCCGAATGGAAGTGGGATAAACTAGGCATGGATTTTATCACGGGATTGCCCAGGACTCGTTCAGGCTATGACTCGATATGGGTTGTAGTCGATCGTTTGACGAAGGTAGCTCATTTCATCCCAGTGAAGACCACTTACACCAGTGCTAAGTTGGCAAAGATATACATGATTAGGATCGTATGTCTGCATGGAGTTCCGAGGACCATTGTATCAGATAGAGGAACCCAGTTTACTTCAAAATTTTGGAATCAGTTACATGAAACTTTGGGTACCAGGCTAGAGTTCAATACAGCCTTTCACCCACAGACAGATGGACAGACCGAGAGAGTCAATCAGATTTTGGAAGATATGCTGAGAGCTTGTGCGCTAGATTATGGATCTAGTTGGGACGACAATTTGCTGTATGCAGAGTTTTCTTACAACAACAGTTATCAATCCAGTTTGAAGATGGCCCCTTTCGAAGCTTTGTACGGAAGGAGGTGTAGAACACCATTGTTATGGGACGAAGTTGGAGACCGCCAGTTGTTTGGACCAGATTTGATTAAAGAGTCTGAACAGAAAGTGAAGTTGATTCGCGATAGGCTCAAGGTAGCCCAGTCCAGGCAGAAGAGTTATGCGGATTCTAAACACAAGGAGACAGTTTACAAAGTCGGAGACAGAGTTTATCTATGAGTATCACCACTTCGAGGAGTGAAGCGCTTTGGAGTTAAGGGAAAATTAGCGCCACGTTTTGTAGGACCATACAAAGTTTTGGAGCGTATGGGAGAAGTTGCTTACAAGCTGGAATTGCCTGAAGGATTGTAAAGAGTTCAAGATGTATTTCACATATCCCAGTTAAAGAAGTGCCACACAGAGATGGCTGAGATACCACTGAGAGATACAGTGCCATTGGAAGCGATTCAGCTGGATAGTGACTTGACCTATGAGGAGAAACCAGTTAAGATTCTTGAGTATGCCAGCCGAGTCACCCGCAGCAAGGTTATCAAGTTTTGCAAAGTTCAGTGGAGTCACCATACCGAGGATGAAGCCACCTGGGAGCGAGAGGAAGATCTACGGAAGGACCACTCTCACCTATTTTCTAGCCAACCCGAATCTCGAGGGCGAGACTCCTCTTAAGGGGGTAGGTTTGTAACATCCCAAATTTTCAATTTGGAATGTTATACATTAGATCATCATTGTATATCATATTTTATTTCATTATGCCTAGATCCTAGAAATTCTACGCAACTCAAGGACCCACCGGAGAGAGTTGGGGATTTCGTTATTTTCAAGTTTGGGTTTTCTCAAATTTTGAAAATAGGATCATTTGGTTTTATTTATTTTATCTTCAATTATTCCAAATATAAAAATATGAGAGAGGGAATAAAATGACTTTCCCAAAATAAAGGAATAATTAGGATTTAATAAAAAAATCAAAGAAGATTTTATTTTGGAGTTTTTCGCTATTTTATTTGGATAGGAAAAATGCGTGTTTTTCAAAATTTCATTTAGGCGCAAAATAAATGTTCATCTTGTCCGGCTTGATTTTAGAAGTCGGGGAAAATTTATTTCGGGATTTTTGGAGTTCGTTTAGTATTCCTTTTGTTTGTTTTTTGCGCATATTTATTTAAAAAAACGAAACCGACTATGGGCCGTGTTCGGCCAGGACTCGGCCTGGCCGGGTCCTTTATAAGTCGCGGCCCGACCCCGCCGTTGGCCCAAGCCGCCACGCCCCCGAACCCTAACCCTAGCCCGACGCCGCCGCCGCCGACGACGACGCCGTCCCGTCGCCCGTCGCCGCCCCGCCGCCCGACGCCGTTGCCACCGCCGCCCGTCCCGACGCCCGACCCCGCCGCCCGCAGACCCCGCCGGAGCCGCCGCCCTTCGCCGAGGTAGCCGCCGGAGTTGTGGCCGCCGCCGGCGGTTTTCTCTAGAAAACCACCCGGTTTTTTTTAAAAAAAAATTGCGGTTGTTTTATTTTTTAGATCGGTTTATTTTTTTTCTTTTTCTCGATTTAGTTAATTAGCGAGCGTTCGCTCGTTCGTTCGTTTTAACGAATGTGTTCATCGTTTAGTTACAGTTAACGAATGTTCGTTCGATAAACTGTTCGTCGGTTTTTCTTTTTCTCGGATTTTCCGCGATTATTCCAGATCGTGATTTCTGATCCGATTTTCGTTCTAGTATATCTTTTCGCTCGTTTATCGGAATCAGGCGATTCAAGCGCCTAGAGTTTTGTCTCGAAATTCTCTTTCCGTTTAACCAACGCAAACAAGTTTTTGCTACTGTAAAATTTGACTTAGATCCATATTAGTAAATGAAGCTTGTTTCTTTCGCCGTTTGACTTTCGTTGCTTCGTTTGATTTGATTCTTTTTGCAAACCGGAGTTCTTAAGTTGAACTTTCTGATTAGATATTTTATTTGAGTTTTACCTATGCATTAGTTGAGTGCTTACTGTATGCTTGTTTGTTTGCGATAGAGTACCCGGAGTGCGCTACCTGCTACTTCGAATCTCTAGGTTTCACGGATCATCAGCAAGGCAAGTAACACTTTGATCATACCTCTTTACTACCCAGTTTTATTGCATTAGACCAATCCTCAAACATTGCATGATTAGGATCTAATTAAATTGTGGGTATTGGGAAGTAGATGAGGTAGTACCTATTACCTGTTTTGTTATCAAACCCTGGGAGTTACTTCTACGTTTGCTCATATTGCTATCCTATGCTAGTAGACGTGGATTGGGTGAGTGTATCCATGACAGATGTGAGATTGTTAATTTAATGGTTTACTTAAGGTGGCAACTTGAACACACATCTGGGTGGATTGAGGCACTTGGGTATTCCAGTGATTGCCTGTTTTCTTTTGGACCGACACCCAGGCTCAAAGGGATCATGAGATTATTCATGCTAGAAACTTCCGTGTGCAGCCACAAGCTATTATGGGCTCTAGCATAGTTGAGTAAGTTGTGTGAACTCTTACAGTGGTAGACTAGCAGATGTAGGAGAAAGTAGGTGTAACGGTCTACCCCATCGTAAGGTGCAAACACTTCTGAAAGACTATGTCTCGGTCATCCGTTTCTCAAACACCATGTAGTGCGAGAAATCCAACGGAGGAGATCGAGTCTTGTGGGGAAAAGTGCACAAACCTCTGCAGAGTGTATAAACTAATCATGGTTAGCCGTGTCCCCGGTTATGGACATCTTGAGTATCTAGTACTTGGATTATCATGTGAATCTCATCATGTTACTCAAATTAATTTTGTTGGGTTAAGGATGATTCTTAATTGGGATTGAGATGCTGTCAACCATTCTCAATGTTTAACAACCACCATGATAGTTAAATAAAATTTATTCCTTTGCAGTAGGGAAAAATTGGCTTTTCGCAAAACTGTAACCATAGAGCTTAAACACCAGCCAAGTATGCATGTAGTATAGCTTTATTCAGTTCATTACTCTCTATGTGTTATTTTGCCAGCATATTCCATGTGCTGGCCCGTTTTCGGGCTGCAACGTTTCATGTTGCAAACTTTTCAGACGACGAGTAAGGTGCCTTAGGTCGTGGTCTTATACTCAGTGATGCCGTTGGAGTTGATGGACTCACTTATCTTCCAAGTCTTCCACTGTTATCGTTTTAGATGGCCTTAAGCCATATTTGTCATACCTATTTCTCTCTTGAGATATTCGATGTAATAAGTGTGTGATTGCTACTCTGTTATAAATCCTCCAAGTACTGTGCGTGTCAGCATTACTGATCCAGGGATGACACTGGTGCACGGTAGATCAGACTGTTTGAGGTCTGGTCGCTACAAAAACTGGCTTGCACCCATTGTATGTGAACGTAGAGCTTATCACACCCGATCATCACGTGGTGTCTCAGCATGAAGAACTATCGCAACGGTGCATACTCAGGGAGAACACTTGTATCTTGAAAGTTAGTGAGAGATCATCTTATAATGCTACTGTCGAACTAAGCAAAATAAGATGCATAAAGGATAAACATCACATGCAATCAATATAAGTGATATGATATGGCCATCATCATCTTGTGCCTTTGATCTCCATCTCCAAAGCACCATCATGATCACCATCGTCACCGGCGCGAGACCTTGATCTCCATCGTAGCATCGTTGTCGTCTCACCAACTATTGCTTCTACGACTATCGGTACCGCTTAGTGATAAAGTAAAGCAATTACATGGCGATTGCATTTCATACAATAAAGCGACAACCATATGGGTCCTGCCAGTTGCCGGTAACTCCGTTACAAAACATGATCATCTCATACAATAAAATTTAGCATCATGTCTTGACCATATCACATCACAACATGCCCTACAAAAACAAGTTAGACGTCCTCTACTTTGTTGTTGCAAGTTTTACGTGGCTGCTACGGGCTGAGCAAGAACCGTTCTTACCTACGCATCAAAACCACAACGATATTTCGTCAAGTATGTGATGTTTTAACCTTCAACAAGGACCGGGTGTAGCCACACTCGATTCAACTAAAGTTGGAGAAACTGATACCCGCCAGCCACCTGTGTGCGAAGCACGTCGGTAGAACCAGTCTCGCGTAAGCGTACGCGTAATGTCGGTCCGGGCCGCTTCATCCAACAATACCGCCGAATCAAAGTATGACATGCTGGTAAGCAGTATGACTATTATCGCCCACAACTCACTTGTGTTCTACTTATGCATATAACATCTACGCATAAACCTGGCTCGGATGCCACTGTTGGGGAACATAGTAATTTCAAAAAAAAAATTCCTACGCACACGCAAGATCATAGTGATGCATAGCAACGAGAGGGGAGAGTGTTGTCCACGTACCCTCATAGACCGAAAGCGGAAGCGGTATGATAACGCGGTTGATGTAGCCGTACGTCTTCACGATCGACCGATCCTAGTACCGAACGTACGTCTTCACGATCGACCGATCCTAGTACCGAACGTACGTCACCTCCGCGATCTGCACACGTTCAGCTCGGTGACGTCCCACGAACTCACGATCCAGTAGAGCTTCGAGGGAGAGCTTCGTCAGCACGACGGCGTGATGACGGTGATGATGAAGCTACCGGCGCAGGGCTTCTCCTAAGGACTACGACGATATGACCGAGGTGGATTATGGTGGAGGGGGGCACCACACACGGCTAAGAGATCAATGATCAACTTGTGTGTCTATGGGGTGCCCCCCTCCCCCGTATATAAAGGAGTGGAGGAGGGGGAGGGCCGGCCCTCTACTATGGCGCGCCCTGGGGAGTCCTACTCTCACCGGGAGTAGGATTCCCCCCTTTCCAAGTAGTAGGAATAGGAGAGAAGGAAGGGGAAGAGAGAAGAGAAGGAAGGAGGGGGCGCCGTCCCTCCCCCTAGTCCAATTCGGACTAGGCCCTGGGGGGCGCGCGGCCTGCTCTAGGCAGCCCTTCTCTCTCCCTTAAAGCCCAATAATGCCCATATACTCCCCGGCGAATTCCCGTAACTCTCCGGTACTCCAATAAATACCCGAACCACTCAGAACCTTTCCGATGTCCGAATATAGCCTTCCAATATATCGATCTTTACGTCTCGAACATTTCGAGACTCCTCGTCATGTCCCTGATCTCGTCCGGGACTCCGAACAACCTTCGGTACATCAAAACACATAAACTCATAATACCGATCGTCACCGAACGTTAAGCGTGCGGACCCTACGGGTTCGAGAACTATGTAGACATGACCGAGACTCATCTCCGGTCAATAAACAATAGCGGAACCTGGATGCTCATATTGGCTCCTACATATTCTACGAAGATCTTTATCGGTCAAACCGCATAACAACATACGTTGTTCCCTTTGTCATTGGTATGTTACTTGCCCGAGATTCAATCGTCGGTATCTCAATACCTATATCAATCTCGTTACCGGCAAGTCTCTTTACTCGTTCCGTAATGCATCATCCTGCAACTAACTCATTAGTTACATTGCTTGCATGGCTTATAGTGATGTGCATTACCGAGAGCGCCCAGAGATACCTCTCCGACAATCGGAGTGACAAATCCTAATCTTGACCTATGCCAACTCAACAAGTACCATCGGAGACACCTGTAGAGCACCTTTATAATCACCTAGTTACGTTGTGACATTTGATAGCACACAAGGTGTTCCTCCGGTATTCGGGATCGGAGTTGCATAATCTCATAGTCATAGGAACATGTATAAGTCTGAAGAAAGCAATAGCAATATACTAAACGATCAAGTGCTAAGCTAACGGAATGTGTCAAGTCAATCACATCATTCTCTAATGATGTGATCCCGTTAATCAAATGACAACTCATGTCTATGGCTAGGAAACTTTAACCATCTTTGATTCAACGAGCTTGTCAAGTAGAGGCATACTAGTGACACTCTGTTTGTCTATGTATGCACACATGTACTAAGTTTCCGGTTAATACAATTCTAGCCTGAATAATAAACATTTATCATGATATAATGAAATATAAATAACAACTTTATTATTGACTCTAGGGCATATTTCCTTCAGACGCGTCGTGGGTTGCCGCTGCCATCCGCATGACAACCACCTGAAGACCTCTGCACGACGGCCGCGCCGGGCGCCATGCTCTCTGGTTTATCCCACAGAGAGCATGGTTGTCCCCAACGGCCCTGAGATCAAAAACCACGGCACGTTCCGAAGACGTGTATGAGAGCAAGAAGCCCTCCTGCACGACGAGAGGATGACGCCCGCGGAAGATCAGATTCGCCTACATCAATGGTGAACCCTTTTCGAGGCTCCTCCTCAGCGCCGCGAAGGGATGAAGAATGGGGAGCGTCTGACTACCACGCCCCATGCTCACTACGGGCCTCGACATGGTGTCGTTCACATCCCCTCCCACTATAATTAGGGCTACGGGCGACCCGGCGACGAGCGCACCGGAGACACCACCTCCGGTGCTGCCACCACGTCGCCCGGATATCATCCTCGGGTCTAAGAGAAGTTCTAGACTAAGGCCCGGGGTTGGCCCCGGGCTCTTCTCTTCAACATGGCCAGCAAGAGATAGAAGACAGAGAGAAAAGGGATGCGGAGATAGATAGCTCAGCTCCTCCTTCGCCCCTCCTTTTATAGGCGGGCCGAGGAGGGGAGGCGCTCCATCAACGAGCGACCACTGTCCTCCTCTGCCAATTCAAGAAGACCGGGCCCTCGCCTTGATACTCTCCCGTGCCATGCGCCTCCGTTACCTACCCCGCGTGATGCATGCCGCATATGTGGCTAAGGATAAGGGCGTGGTGGGAAGAGTGAATTGGCAGTTTCTACCCCGTGCATTATAGTCATTCATGGGCCACTACAAGGGCGGCCCCACCACCATGGGCTTCACACGACGTGCGGGGAAATCGGAAACTGACCCAAGCTCAAGATTAATGAAGAAGCAATGAAGACTCTAAGAGGCCATCCTCTTCAGCGCCCCTGCCTGTGCACTTATTAGGGCCTACCCTGACGACGCTCGGCAGCGCTATCAGGGCAGGCCCGGGGGCTTCTGTCGGTGCAACAAACCCTGGGTCCGTTGCCCAAACTGTGCGCAGGCACGGGAACAAGATTACAACACCAGGTCGTGCCAGAGTACAAGAGACCAAGATCATCGAGGGACCAACGTGCAGATCAAGAGGATCAAGATCAAGCCAGAAGAATAAGATACCACCAGGAGAAAAGCCTCCCTTGCTGGGAAGGCGAGCTCGGTGAGGGCGGGGTCACCCCTGGAAGAAAACGACCAAGACAGCCCGGCAAGGCCTGCCGGGACTTACGGTGGCAAAACCACCTCACCCAACCACTCTGCCACGACCCACGTCGTCAATTAGTACGGTGTCAAGCCGCAAGGTGATTAAGTGGCAGCCATTCGCCACATGGTGGCCTCTCTCTACAGGAAATGCCTACATATGACACCCGTCCTGCGACGTGTCGAGCGAGCAGGCGTGGAGCTGGCAAGACGAGCCCGGCAAGGCTTGCCGGGCAAGCAAAGATGTGACGTTGAGCGGTGCATTTAATGCATCCTGTCAGCCTGCGGAGTTAGGTATGATAGCACTGTTTGCTATCTTATCAGTCCATAATGACTGTTTTGCCATTATGGTGACCCCTTAATCTATAAAAGGAGGCCCATGGCAACCGTAGAAAGGGTTAGAAGGTTGGACAACACACACACACACCCATATGTGTGTAGCCACTGCCGCCCCTGCTGGGCAAGTGTACTATGCTCCACCACCATTCTTCCACCATCAACCCACCAAAGCAGGAGTAGTAGGGTTTTACACCTCACGGCGGCCCGAACATGGGTAAAATTGCCTGTGTGATCGCTGCCGCACTGCCCCCACGTTCTTCTGCTCTTTGTGTAACGCGAAATCCCCCCTGTCGAACCAGCAAGGGGCCCTTGGTCCCATAGGTGGCCGTGGTTTCCCATGACACTAGTTCATCCCAATCCTATGAGGAAAGAGGTCTTGATGATAGTCTTCTCCAAGAAGAGGTCTTGAATCCACAAGGGGGTCTTCTCCTAGGAGGTCTTGATCTTCTAGAGGAGTGGATACAATGAGCAAAGCTCTCTAATGTCTATCAACTACTTTGCTAAGTCTAAATGGAGGAGGGAGAGGGATATATATATAGGTAGGTGGAGGAAGGGGACGAAGTGGAGACCCAACAGGTGACTCTCGGCCGTCCATCTTGATGAGCCCGTGCGCACGGGGTAAGTTGGCCCGTGCGCACGGGGGTCCCGTGGGCATGGTACAAGCCCGTGAGCATGGGGTGCTCCAGCGCCAGCTCCCTGTGTAGCCCGTGCGCATGGGGTCTTCGAGGGTCGTGGGCACGGGGTCACCTGGGAAGTGCAGAGATGAACTTCGTGCACTCCTTCTTCTTCCTTGTGGCCCCTCTCCTTGGCCTCCGGGAAGCTTCGTAGCTTCTTGGTGGCGGTCGCCCTCGTACCTAATGATGCACAACGTTCCATGGTGAGGTAGCAACCAAGTCCAATAGATATTCATGTAAATCTCGAAGAGGAGCGGGTTCACCTTAAGTCTGGTCAGTCCACTTGGGGCTTGAGGTGCTATGAAGGTGTATAGATGACCGTGGGATGCTCCGCATCATCCCCTCCCCCTTGGGAAAGATCCGACCTCGGATCGTAAACCGTATCGCCATGTACACGGTAGGCATAGATGTACTTGTTGTTGAGCGGAGTGTATGTGATGGCGTAATCCAAGTGCTTCAAAATGTCATCAGGATGGTATACATGCAAAACGAGCAAACACAAGGGACACTTGGAAATACAATGGTTAGCGCGCACAATGCATCCATCAAGGAAAGAGTCCGTTTGAAAAGATTGTTCGTGACAAGGCATGAGATGCTTATCTAAATGATGTAGAATGATATGTAATGCATTCATGGAAGCAAATTCATTCACTGTACACACAAAGGTGTTGTGAATGTGATCAAGGCAACCATTGTGCAAAATGATGTCATAATGTGATGGTTTATTAAGAGCATGAACATGGTAATTGGTGCTCAATGTGAGTATGTGCTCATGCAATTGATGATGGGCAATATGGTCATGATGTATGAATATGCCATCAAGAAAGATCACAACAAATTTGCTAAGAAAGTGCACAAGCTCATATATCATGGATGACATGGAAATGCAAGATGTAACAAGGCAATCATAATGTGAGTCAATCCATGCATAAGATGCAAATTTGTTATGGGTGGTGTTGTACAATAGCTCAATGTCATGACACTCCTCAACTTGAAGGCCCATGGGGTCCATCTCCAATGTCGTTCCTCCATCCAATAGATGTATCATGTAGACAAGAAGAAGGAGACAACAATGAAAGAATGACCCATCCAATATGCATGTGTGAGGATGTATCAAAGGGAAGGAGGTCACCTTTAGGAGTTTCTCAAGGATGTTGGAGGTGCGCATCTTGTATGCCTTCACATAACCAATATGTCTCGTAATGGTACCGCCTTGTGAATCCTTCAAAATGAAAGAACATGACAAACACTCGAAAAAACAAATGAGGTTAGTGCAAATGCAACACCTATCATTCGTGTGGTAAAATACCCAACAAATGTTTGCATCATTCTTATCATTATTAAGGACAAGGTGTGGTATAGTATGAAAGCATAAGATGCTAGCACAACCAAAGGCATTAAGCTCAAATAAGTAAGCATGCTTCACAAGTAATGTGTCCAAGTCTCCATGATCAATAAGCGTAGCAAGTTGGCACTCAATACAAGATGATATGAGAGATGTAACTAAGGGAGACAAGTGAAAATGATCAATATAAATCATGTGAGGGCATGAACATATATGCTATCAACCCAAGAAAGCGAGTAAGAATGGAACATGGGTGATGCAATGAAGCAAGTAATCATAGTGATCAAGTCAAGCAAGCTAGTAGTGCGAAGATGCAACGTACTAGAAGGAATCATGGCAAGCATGTCATGTGTGCAAATAGTGGTCATGAATAATGCACATGACATATCACAAGCATGAAAACAAGATATGAGCAAGAGATCATCAATGTATTGGCGAGAGGCCATATGTAAATAGCAATGGGACATCATGACTCTCGCAACACAACAAGCAACAATAGCATAAAGCATGTATATAACATGGCAATAGCAACAAGTATCTCCACCAAGCATGCAAATACACATAGAAGTATTATAATGGTGAGTCATATGTAAGTGCAAGCAAGGGTCACAATTGCATGGCAACATCATGTGAAGAGGCATAGAAGCGAGCATAACATGCAAAGTGAACACGGTAAAATGAGCATAAGGTGACAAATGGTAAATAGCCCATAGTCGTGTGAGAGCCAAGTAAAAGATATGCGCGTAGTCGTTGTGCGAGGGAAACGGTGGTAAGGATAGTCCACATGATCCCAAGTCATCGTTGCTCTCAAGAGCTCGTTTCGCCAACTCTTGGGATTGAGAGGTTGATGAGTATATGAGAGTACCTACACAAAGAAAAAGCAAAAGGAAAATTGTGTGTGCGTGGTATATGTACACATCATCCATTATGATGCATACGTGCAAGTGTTGTTTAGCACAAAATATCCAATGCTGAAATAAATGAGATGCATGATATAGAAACATGTCATCCATCATGATGGGTTTGTTGTTATGTATAGCATAATGGAGACTCGAATTGTGTAATGCATCACGATAAATATGTAGAGCATTGTTATTCATGGAATGCATATGGTGCACACAATCATGGGAATCATGCAAAGTATGGAATGCATCAAAATCTCCTAATATGTAAGAGGAAACTATGGGGGTCTCCTCATGAGCATTAGTGGAAACATGACATGGAGAATATTGACAACATTGAAAACAATGCATATCCGAAGCAATGTGTTCATGGCATGGCATAGTAGATGAATTGCGCAAATCATTTAAAGGATGCATGGCAATATCATCATATGAAAAACAAAAGCCAATGACCATCATCTCGTCATCTATGCCACAAGTGCAAATGGGATTTATTTTAATGGGGGCATGCATAGTGACTATGTTGAGATTGTAATGATGCAATATGGGAGATCTCACTCATAGCATATGACAAGTTTAAAGGGTTGTCGAACATGACATGACCTATAGAATTTTCACATGATATCCTATGGAGCATAGCATCACAACTAGGAAATTCGACATTCTCATCATCATATTCATCATAAATAGGTAAGTCATGACATGAGGAAGTCGCACTAGCATGAAGCATGGTAATAGGTGTGTCAACATCATGCAAGCAATCATTGGTAAGATAGTCCACTAGTGGGACAAGAGAAGCACCATCACCTATGTTACATTTGGAGCATTGCTCATGTGTTGTAGGTGAGGTGTCGAAGACCAAGTCGTGGTCATCTTCATCGTGATGGAACCATGTGGGGGTGCATCATCGTCCACCATGGCCATCGTCGTTGTTGGAGGTATGGACTCGTCGAGGGTAGGCATGTTGTCATGTAGGAGACCTAGCACCAAAGAAGAAAACACACTCGGAGTAGAGGTTAAGTCGTCAGAAATCATAGTGGCCTCACAAGCCGTGTCAACTACCTCACTCACTAAGTGTTGTGGCTCACTCACTCTCGGTAATATGCTCTCACTCATATGGTTGGTGGAGTCACTCAAATTGCTCTCAACCTCACATAGGATGTGTGGCATAATCTCGTGTGTGTGGCTAGTGGTGGTCACACTCATCCTCTCATAGGAAATGCGCTCAATGTCACATATGGTGGAGTCACTCATATCACTCAAGGTGGTGTGGCTCTCCTCACATGGTAATTGGGGCATCTCGTCATATGTGGGTGTCGGAGAGATGTAGGTGCAAATGTCTCCATGTGCGGTCTCGTAGCTTGACTCGGAGTATGAGTCCCGTTGGGGCGCCATCTTCATGTTGTTGAAGGGGTTTGCACTCGTCGCCGTGATGGAAGGGGATGGCCCTTGCTCGATCGTCTTGTCGCCGTCTTGTAAGAGGCCCATCTGACGTGGCACCTCGTGTTGGGGAACGTAGTAATTTCAAAAAAATTCCTACGCACACGCAAGATCATGGTGATGCATAGCAACGAGAGGGGAGAGTGTCGTCCACGTACCCTCGTAGACCGTTAAGCGGAAGCGTTATAACAACGCGGTTGATGTAGTCGTACGTCTTCACGATCGACCGATCCTCAGTACCGAACGTACGGCACCTCCGCATTCAGCACACGTTCAGCTCGGTGACGTCCCGCGATCTCACGATCCAGTAGAGCTCGAGGGAGAGTTTCGTCAGCATGACGGCGTGGTGACGATGTTGATGAAGCTACCGACGCAGGGCTTCGCCTAAGCACCGCTACGATATGACCGATGTGGATTATGGTGGAGGGGGGCACCGCACACGGCTAAAAGATCAATGATCAATTCTTGTGTCCTAGGGTGCCCCCTGCCCCGTATATAAAGGAGCAAGGGGGGAGGCCGGCCGGCCCCTGTAGGGCGCGCCAGGAGGAGGAGTCCTACTCCTAGTAGGAGTAGGACTCCCCTTTCCTACTCCTACTAGGAGGAGGAAAGGAAGGAGGAGAGGGAGAAGGAAGGAGAGGGGGGAAAAGGAGGAAAGGGGGCCGCCCCCCTAGTCCAATTCGGTTTGGGCTAGGGGGGCCGCGCGCCCTGCCTCCTCTCTTCCACCACTTGGCCCATGAGGCCCATTACTTCTTCCTCGTATTCCCGTAGCTCCCCGGTACCCCAAAAAATACCCGAATCACTCGGAACCTTTCCGATGTCCGAATATAGTCGTCCAATATATCGATCTTTACGTCTCGAACATTTCGAGACTCCTCGTCATTTCCCCGATCTCATCCGGGACTCCGAACTACCTTCAGTACATCAAATCACATAAAATCATAATACTGATCGTCACAGAACTTTAAGTGTGCGGACCCTACGGGTTCGGGAACTATGTAGACATGACCGAGACACGTCTCCGGACAATAACCAATAGCGGAACCTGGATGCTCATATTGGTTCCTACATATTCTACGAAGATGTTTATCGGTCAAACCGCATAACAACATACGTTGTTCCCTTTGTCATCGGTATGTTACTTGCCCAAGATTCGATCTTCTGCCATGGTCGGGCTTTCAGTCTTACTCAATTTCACACCTTGTAACACAGGCATGAACTCTTTCTTTGACTGTTCCATTTTGAACTAATTCAAAATCTTATCAAGGTATGCACTCATTGAAAAAACTTATCAAGCGTCTTGATCTATCTCTATTGATCTTGATGCTCAATGTATAAGCAGCTTCACCGAGGTCTTTCTTTGGAAAACTCCTTTCAAATACACATTTATGCTTTCCAGAAAATTCTACATTATTTCCGATCAACAATATGTCATTCACATATATTTATCAGAAATGTTGTAGTGCTCCCACTCACTTTCTTATAAATACAGGCTTCACCGCAAGTCTGTATAAAACTATATGCTTTGATCAACTCATCAAAGCGTATATTCCAACTCCGAGATGCTTGCACCAGTCCATAGATGGATCGCTGGAGCTTGCACATTTTGTTAGCACCTTTAGGATTGACAAAACCTTCTGGTTGTATCATATACAACTCTTCTTTAATAAATCCATTAAGGAATGTAGTTTTGACATCCATTTGCCAGATTTCATAAAATGTGGCAATTTACGAACATGATTCGGACAGACTTAAGCATCGCTACGAGTGAGAAAGTCTCATCGTAGTCAACTCCTTGAACTTGTCGAAAACCTTTTTCGACAAGTCTAGTTTTGTAGATAGTAACACTACTATCAGCGTCCGTCTTCCTCTTGAAGATCCATTTTATTCTTAAACGCTCACCGATCATTGGGCAAGTCAATCAAAGTCCATCTTTGTTCTCATACATGGATCCCATCTCAGATTTCATGGCCTCAAGCCATTTTGCGGAATCTGGGCTCATCATCGCTTCCTCATAGTTCGTAGGTTCGTCATGCTCAAGTAACATGACCTCCAGAATAGGATTACCGTACCACTCTGGTGCGGATCTCACTCTGGTTGACCTACGAGGTTTGGTAGTAACTTGATCTGAAGTTACATGATCATCATCATTAGTTTCCTCACTAATTGGTGTAGGAGTCATAGGAACAGATTTCTTTGATGAACTACTTTCCAATAAGGGAGCAGGTACAGTTACCTCATCAAGTTCTACTTCCTCCCACTCACTTCTTTCGAGAGAAACTCCTTCTCTAGAAAGGATCCATTCTTAGCAACGAATGTTTTGCCTTCGGATCTGTGATAGAAGGTGTACCCAACTATCTCCTTTGGGTATCCTATGAAGACACATTTCTCCGATTTGGGTTTGATCTTATCAGGATGAAACTTTTTCACATAAGCATCGCAACCCCAAACTTTAAGAAACGACAACTTTGGTTTCTTGCCAAACCATAGTTCATATGGTGTCGTCTCAACGGATTTAGATGGTGCCCTATTTAACGTGAATGCAGCTATCTCTAATGCATAACCCCAAAACGATAGTGGTAAATCGGTAAGAGACATCATAGATTGCACCATATCTAATAAAGTACGGTTATGATGTTCGGACACACCATTACGATGTGGTGTTCCAGATGGCGTGAGTTGCGGAACTATTCCGCATTGTTTCAAATGAAGACCAAACTCGTAACTCAAATATTCTCCTCCACGATCAGATCGTAGAAAAACTTTGTTTTCTTGTTACAATGATTTTCCACTTCACTCTGAAATTATATGAACTTTTCAAATGTTTCAGACTTATGTTTCATCAAGTAGATATACCCATATCTGCTCAAATCATCTGTGAAGGTCAGAAAATAACGATACCCGCGGTGAGCCTCAACACTCATCGGATCGCATACATCAGTATGTATTATTTCCAATAAGTCAATTGCTCGCTTCATTGTTCCGGAGAATAGAGTCTTAGTCATCTTGCCCATAAGGCATGGTTCGCAAGCATCAAGTGATTCCAAAATCCCATCAGCATGGAGTTTATTCATGCGCTTTACACCAATATGACCTAAACGGCAGTGCCACAAATAAGCTGCACTATCATTATTAACTTTGCATGTTTTGGCTTTAATATTATGAATATCTGTATCACTATGATCGAGATCCAACAAACCATTTTCATTGGGTGTATGACCATAGAAGGTTTTATTCATGTAAACATAACAACAATTATTCTCTAACTTTAAATGAATAACCGTATTGCAATAAACATGATCAAATCATATTCATGCTTAACGCAAACACCAAATAACATTTATTTAGGTTCAACACTAATCCGGAAAGTATAGGGAGTGTGCGATGATGATCTTATCAATCTTTGGAACCACTTTCAACACATATCGTCACTTCACCCTTAACTAGTCTCTATTCATTCTGCAACTCCCGTTTCGAGTTACTAATCTTAGCAGCTGAACTAGTATCAAATACTGAAGGGTTGCTATAAACACTAGTAAAGTACACATCAATAACATGTATATCAAATATACCTTTGTTCACTTTGCCATCCTTCTTATCCGCCAAATACTTGGGGCAGTTCCGCTTCCACTGGCCAGTCCCTTTGTAGTAGAAGCACTTAGTTTCAGGCTTAGGTCCAGACTTGGGCCTTTTCATTTGAGCAGCAACTTGCTTGCCGTTCTTCTTGAAGTTCCCCTTTCTTCCCTTTGCCCCTTTACTTGAAACCAGTGGTCTTGTTAACCATCAACACTTGATGCTCTTTCTTGATTTCTACCTTCGTCGATTTCAGCATCGCGAAGAGCTCGGGAATTATCCCTTGCATATTATAGTTCATCACGAAGTTCTAGTAACTTGGAGATAGTGACTAGAGAACTTTGTCAATTACTATCTTATCTGGAAGATTAACTCCCACTTGATTCAAGCAATTGTAGTACCCAGACAATCTGAGCACATGCTCATTGGTTGAGCTATTCTCCTCCATCTTGTAGGCAAAGTACTGTCAGAGGTCTCATACCTCTCGACACGGGCATGAGTATGAAATACCAGTTTCAACTCTTGGAACATCTGATATGCTCCATGGCATTCAAAACATTTTTGAAGTCCCGATTCTAAGCCGTAAAGCATGGTGCACTAAACTATCAAGTAGTCATCATATCGAGCTTGCCAAACGTTCATAACGTCTGCATTTGCTCCTGCAATCGGTCCGTCACCTAGCGGTGCATCAAGGACATAATTCTTCTGTGCAACAATGAGGATAATCCTCAGATCACGGATCCAATCCGTGTCATTGCTACTAACGTCTTTCAACTTAGTTTTCTCTAGGAACATATCAAAAATAAACGGGGAACAACATCGCGAGCTATTGATCTACAACTAGATATGCAAATACTATCAGCACTAAGTTCATGATAAATTAAAGTTCAATTAATCATATTACTTAAGAACTCCCACTTAGATAGACATCCCTCGAATCATCCAAGTGATCACATGATCCATCTCAACTAAACCATGTCCTATCATCACGTGAGATGGAGTAGTTTTCAATGGTGAACATCACTATGTTGATCATATCTACTATATGATTCATGCTCGACCTTTCGGTCTCAGTGTTCCGAGGCCTTATCTGCATATGCTAGGCTCGTCAAGTTTAACCCGAGTATTCTGCGTGTGCAAAACTAGCTTACACCCGTTGTATTTGAACGTCGAGCTTATCACACCCGATCATCACGTGGTGTCTCGGCACGACGAACTTTCGCAACGGTGCATACTCAGGGAGAACACTTATACCTTGAAATTTAGTGAGAGATCATCTTATAATGCTACCGTCAATCAAAGCAGAATAAGATGCATAAAGGATAAACATCACATGCAATCAATATAAGTGATATGATATGGCCATCATCATCTAGTGCCTTTGATTTCCATCTCCAAAGCGCCGTCATGATCACCATCGTCACCGGCGCGACACCTTGATCTCCATCGTAGCATCGTTGTCGTCTCGCAAACTATTGCTTCTACGACTATCGCCACCGCTTAGTGATAAAGTAAAGCCATTACAGGGCGATTGCATTGCATACAATAAAGCGACAACCATATGGCTCCTGCCAGTTGCCGATAAATCCGTTACAAAACATGATCATCTCATACAATAAAATATAGCATCATGTCTTGACCATATCACATCACAACATGCCCTGCAAAAACAAGTTAGACGTCCTCTACTTTGTTGTTGCAAGTTTTACGTGGCTGCTACGGGCTGAGCAAGAACCGTTCTTACCTACGCATCAAAACCACAATGATAATTCATCAAGTTAGTGTTGTTTTAACCTTCTCAAGGACAGGGCGTAGCCACACTCGGTTCAACTAAAGTTGGAGAAACTGACACTCGCCAGCCACCTGTGTGCAAAGCATGTCGGTAGAATCAGTCTCGCGTAAGCGTACGCGTAATGTCGGTCCGGGCCGCTTCATCCAACAATACCGCCGAACCAAAGTATGACATGCTGGTAAGCAGTATGACTTGTATCGCCCACAACTCACTTGTGTTCTACTCGCGCATATAACATCTACGCATAAACCTGGCTCTGATACCACTGTTGGGGAACGTAGTAATTTCAAAAAAATTCCTACGCACACGCAAGATCATGGTGAGCCATAGCAACGAGAGGGGAGAGTGTCGTCCACGTACCCTCGTAGACCGTTAAGCGGAAGTGTTATAACAACGCGGTTGATGTAGTCGTACGTCTTCACGATCGACCGATCCTCGGTACCGAATGTACGGCACCTCCGCGTTCAGCACACGTTCAGCTCGGTGACGTCCCGCGATCTCACGGTCCAGTAGAGCTTGAGGGAGAGTTTCATCAGCACGACAGCGTGGTGACGATGTTGATGAAGCTACCGACGCAGGGCTTCGCCTAAGCACCGCTACGATATGACCGATGTGGATTATGGTGGAGGGGGGCACCGCACACAGTAAAAGATAAATGATCAATTGTTGTGTCCTAGGGTGCCCCCTGCCCCCGTATATAAAGGAGCAAGGGGGGAGGCCGGCCTCCTCCTCCTAGTAGGAGTAGGACTCCCCTTTCCTACTCCTACTAGGAGGAGGAAAGGAAGGAGGAGAGGGAGAAGGAAGAAGAGGGGGGAAAAGGAGGAAAGGGGGGCCGGCCCCCTAGTCCAATTCGGTTTGGGCTAGGGGGGCCGCGCGCCCTGCCTCCTCTCTTCCACCACTTGGCCCATGAGGCCCATTACTTCTTCCTCGTATTCCCGTAGCTCCCCGGTTCCCCGAAAAATAACCGAATCACTCGGAACCTTTCCGATGTCCGAATATAGTCGTCCAATATACCGATCTTTACTTCTCAAACATTTTGAGACTCCTCGTCATGTCCCCGATCTCATCTGGGATTCCAAACTACCTTCGTACATCAAATCACATAAACTCATAATACTGATCGTCACAGAACTTTAAGCATGCGGACCCTACGGGTTCGAGAACTATGTAGACATGACCGAGACACGTCTCCATAAAATAACCAATAGCGGAACCTGGATGCTCATATTGGTTCCTACATATTCTACGAAGATCTTTATCGGTCAAACCGCATAACAACATACGTTGTTCCCTTTGTCATCGGTACGTTACTTGCCCGAGATTCGATTGTCGGTATCTCAATACCTAGTTCAATGTCGTTACCGGCAAGTCTCTTTACTCGTTCCGTAATGCATCATCCCGCAACTAACTCATTAGTCACATTGCTTGCAAGGCTTATAGTGATGTGCATTACCGAGAGGGCCCAGAGATACCTCTCCGACAATCGGAGTGACAAATCCTAATCTTGATCTATGCCAACTCAACAAGTACCATCGGAGACATCTGTAGAGCACCTTTATAATCACCCAGTTACGTTGTGATGTTTGGTAGCACACAAAGTGTTCCTCCGGTATTCGGGAGTTGCATAATCTCATAGTCATAGGAACATGTATAAGTCATGAAGAAAGCAATAGCAACATACTAAACGATCAAGTGCTAAGCTAACGGAATGGGTCAAGTCAATCACATCATTCTCTAATGATGTGATCCCGTTAATAAAATGACAACTCATGTCTATGGCTAGGAAACTCAACCATCTTTGATCAACGAGCTAGTCAAGTAGAGGCATACTAGTGACACTATGTTTGTCTATGTATTCACACATGTATTATGTTTCCGGTTAATATAATTCTAGCATGAATAATAAACATTTATCATGAAATAAGGAAATAAATAATAACTTTATTATTGCCTCTAGGGCATATTTCCTTCACCTCGTAGCTCGCCTCCATGACCGAAGGGAATTTCCCAAGCTCGGTCGTCTTCCTTGAGGGGCTTCCGAAGATGGAAGTGTCGCCCTCGCTCGTAGGTGATCACCTTGGACTTGATGATGTCGAAGTAGGCATACTCGTGGGAAGTAGGCGAAGATGCCGTACGTCCAAAGGCGAAATGCCAAAGTTGTTGATGAAGCCGCAGCCTTGGGGTCGATGGTCCTGTTCTGTAGAGCCCGTGCGCATGGGGGTGCAAGAGGCCGTGTGCACGGGGGTCGAGGGCCCGTGTGCATGGGGGTGGCAGAGAAGCCAACTCTCGTCCCGAAGGTCGCTCTTCATGGTCTTGTTCATTGTCTTGGCAGGCGTCTCGAAGATGATGACAGTGTCGCGTGGTACTTGCATCGTGTGGCCGCTCCGAAGGTGTGCGACTTGAGCGTCTCCGCCATGAAGATGACGGAGGGGAAGAAGACTTGTAGTTGGCCAACACATGTCGGATGTCATCCATGTGTGCGTCCAACTTGTCGTCAAGGTAGTCCCTTTTCCTTGCTTCGGAGTGTCGTATGTCGATGGCGAGTCGCTCGAGGCGGTCGAAGACCGAAGATGATGTGTTTTGCCTATCCATCACAAAACTCGAGCAAATGTGAGTGGAAGAATGGGAAGAACTAGACCAAATGTACCTTTCCAATGTTGAAGATGGATCAATGATCACTCAATAATGTATTATGGAAGTAGCACAATTGGTACCGGATCTTGTCAATTCTTACACCTACACAAATAAGGCTTATGGTGGAGCTTGGTGAGGATAGTGGCACAAAACTTTGATGCAAAATTTTAGAAAGAGTCAATAATGTTGGAAAAGATTCACAAATTCGCAAGTGAAACAAGTAGAACAATAGCAATGTGTGGCACACGGAAACACACACACAGATAGATAAATGGGGTCGTGCAACCAAGGAATGAGCACAAAATGTGGAATCCACGGAAAACGCTCGTGTTGCACAACTGAAGAGAGACGCTAGCATGATTGCTCACAAGGTAGATACGACACTTGTGCACAACCTATAACATGCAAAATGTATGAGCTTTCTATCCCAAGTATGCTATGTGTATGATGTTCCCGGTGTTCTTCTTAAGATGATCCAAGATGATCGGGTATGGCAATCTTATGTGCAATGTGGTATGATGCTATGGCTATTGCTTACAAGCTCTTTGTTTTCTCTTCTTTGCTTAAAAGCTTATTCTTCCTTTTTTTGATATGGCCACTTATGCAAAATGCTCGAACCAAGATAGCAATTGTGTATATTCGGGAACAATCTTGTGACACAAGAGATGATATGATACCAATATGATATGGTATGTATGCAATGGAAGGTGTAGATTGATGATCACTAATGTGCACAAGTAACGTTGCCGGCAATACTCAAGGGCTAGTCTTGATAAGCAAGTGACGCAAAATTGGCTAAGGGGTTATCAATGCAATGGCAAGAATGTACAATGATGGGATACCACGATACCAAGGTGATATAGAGGTTACCGTTCTTGCGTACTATTAGGGTGTCAAAATGCTGAAGTGGTCAATGTCGAATCCTTTTTGAAGTTGAGCGGCGGTGTTGTCGATGTCGAACCGTTCCTAGTTAGCCGAAACACCCTAGGAAACGGAATAACCGCAAACTCAAAATCTCCAAAGGTAAATGTCAAATGGTAGTAGCGGAATGCGTTGGTGGTTCCGGAGTTGGCAATGTGGAAGTGGTGGTGGTGGTTGATGAAGAAGCAACCGTCCCTAAGTATCCTAAACACCTTATGAGACTCAAGTCACAACTCAAACAACCACAAATGCTAAATGGAGCAAAATGGGTTAGGTTGCGGAAAGCTCTGGTGGTTTTGCGGATGACATGGTGGAGGGCCTAGGCAAAGATGCCAAAATGTAAAAATTGTGATGGGGTCAAATGGTGTTGGAACCTATCTACATGGATGGGGGATGCCAATAGCTTCTCAACGAGCTAAAGAACACGAAAATCGGACTCCGTATGTGGAAGTTATGCCCAAAACGGTGATGTGTCGGCGGCTGAACTGGGGGGGGCGTGCACACGGGGGTAGAGGCCCGTGGGCACGGGGTCCCGTGCGCATGGTACAGGTCCGTGGGCACGGGGTGTCCAGATACTTTTCGGTGGCCCGTGCGCACGGGGTCTGGGGCCCGTGGGCACGGGGTGGGCGGAAATTTCACGATTTCGGGGCGGAAGTCGAAGATTTCTAGGGCAAAATTAGAGAGAATTTGGGGATGGATGGTGGAGAAAAGATGGGGGAAAGCTGGATCCACTTGAAACCAAGCAAATCCATGGATCAAATCCAACAAAACCTCATCAAACCAACAAAAAAAAATTGGGGCTATTTTTGTTGGGGATTTTCGAAATTGGGGATGAACACAGCAAAATTAGGCTAGAAAACAAGAAGGGGGGGCTCCAATTTTGTGAGAAACCATGGCTCATGATACCAAGATGTTGTAGGGTGGAACACTAAGATGGATCTTTCACGAATTGGAGGGGAAATACTATGAAGAACACGAAGAACACAAGAGAGGGGAAACACTCAAATCAACTAGATCCAATCACACATGTGCTAAACCCACATACACAAAGAGGATACAAGGGTCCAAATCCAACGCAAGAAGATACAAGAGGTAACTAGTTCATCCCAATCCTATGAGGAAAGAGGTCTTGATGATAGTCTTCTCCAAGAGGAGGTCTTGAATCCACAAGGGGATCTTCTCCTAGGAGGTATTGATCTCCTAGAGGAGTGGATATAAGGAGCAAAGCTCTCTAATGTCTATCAACTACTTTGCTAAGTCTAAATGGAGGAGGGAGAGGGATATATATAGGTAGGTGGAGGAAGGGGACGAAGTGGAGGCCCAACAGGTGACTCTCGGTCGTCCATCCTGATGAGCCCGTGCGCATGGGGGTCCCGTGGGCACGGTACAAGCCCGTGCGCATGGGGTGCTCCCGCGCCAGCTCCCTGTGTAGCTCGTGCGCACGGGGTCTTCAAGGGCCGTGGGCACGGGGTCGCCTGGGAAGTGCAGAGATGAACTTCGTGCACTCCTTCTTCTTCCTTGTGGCCTTGGGGGTCCTTCTCCTTGGCCTCCGGGAAGCTCCCTAGCTTCTTGGTGGCGGTCGCCCTCGTACCTAATGATGCACAATGTTCCATGGTGAGGTAGCAACCAAGTCCAATAGATATGCATGTAAATCTTGAAGAGGAGCGGGTTCACCTTAAGTCTGGTCGGTCCACTTGGGGCTTGAGGTGCTATGAAGGTGTGCATGGAGATGACCGTGGGATACTCTGCATCAATTATGATCAGACCATCATGGGTACAAACCCTGGTAGTAGAGTTGTAGTTACAACAGTTACTCCAAAACCAACTACAAAAATACCACATCCAGGACCAAGGTTTCATGCTATGTTCTTCTGCATAAATGGAGCAAGGGAGGGATTTCTCAATGGATGCAGACCATTCATTGGTTCGTTATGCCTTCCTTGTCTTATCACTGGTGCTCAAATCTTTGTTATTGTACATCGCAAGTTTTAATTGTTTAGTATTGCTTTATAGTGACTTAAATATATAGTATTGTTAGATTAGAATCTCATAGTTTAGTAGTGATTTATAGTGACTTAAATTGTTCTTTGGTTGCAACAACAGGTGTTGATGGATGCTTTATTAAGCTCACCACCGGTGCTCAAATCCTTGCTGCCACTGGAAGAGATGGCAATTACAATATTTTCCCACTTCCATTTGCTATTGTTGGACAAGAGGACACAACTAACTGGTGTTGGTTTCTGCACCAACTGAAGATATGTCTAGGAGGAGAAGTTGGCATTTATACTATGTCTGATAGACAGAAGGTTTGCATGCATCTTCCTGTTATGTTCTTCTTGTTATGTTCTTCTTGTTATGTTCTTCTGCATTAGAGTTACTCTCTGCATTAGCATGTTATGTTCTAGATGCAGTAGTACAGCAGCTAAGTCTAGCATGTTATGTGAACAGGGGCTACTAATGCAGTAAACCAAGTTTTTCAAACTGCCATCAAAGATTTTGCCTTAGACACCTCTATGCAAATTTCCAGAATGCTAGGTTTAGGGGGGAAGATCTTAAGAAATGCATGGATAATGCCAGCTATGATTATAACCAGCACAAGTTTAGCATTGCCATGAATGACCTGAAAAATGAGAGTGAGGAAGCTTGGAAGTGGCTAAGTGGAATACCTAAGCACACATGGGCTAGGCATGCTTTTAACACTAACTGCAAGACAGACTTGGTTGTTAACAACCTGTCTGAGGTGTTCAACAAGTACATCCTAGATTTTAGGGAAAAACCTATTAGGACTATGTTGATGGTATTAAGGACAAGCAGATGGCGAGGTGGCATAGGAACACACACACACACACAGAGAGAGAGGGAGAGAGAGAGACAGGAAAGGCAGCTCTGTGGGAGATCACACCACATTATGCTGAGAAGCTAGAGGTGGAAAAGGAAAGGGCCAGATTCTGCAAACCTATTCAAGTTGGTGTAAATCTTTGGCAAGTGACCAGTGGGCAACAAACACATGCTATAAACTTGGAACTTTATACATGTGGCTGCAAAAAGTGGGACCTGTCTGGCATACCATGCAACCATGCAATATCAGCAATTAACAAGGCAAAAATATTTTCAGAGGACTATGTCTGCAATTTCTTCAAAAAAACATTTTTACCTTGCTGCATATGAACCAATGATATATCCAGTTCCTGGTGAACATGGTTGGACAAGGAAAAGTGGACCAGACATAGAGCCACCCAAATTTCATGTGAAGAAGGGGAGAAGGAAAGATAAGAGAATAAAGGGCAGATTTGAGGTTCCAAAACCAAAAGACAGTTCAAGAATGACCACTATAACATGTAGCAACTGTGGGCTCCAAGGCCATAGGTACACCAACTGCAAGCAATAGTTGAGACCAGAGTTGGCGATGAGGAAAAATAAGCATGTGGTAAACCCTTGTTAATGTAACTTGTTAATTGCTTGGTTTCCTTGTATGTTTTATGTGCTAAACCCTTGTTACTAACTACCATGTTTCCTTGTATGTTTGCAAGGCACCTGCCAAATCAAGGAATGAAGCTACTCCACCTGCAAGATCAAGGAATGAAGATACCCCACCAGCAAGATCACAACAGCCACCATCAAGATCACAACAGCCACCAGCAAGGTCTGCTACTGCAAGATCTGCTACTGCCAGATCTGGAAGAAGGCCAGCTAGTGCAAGTGTCCCAAGGCCTTTCATTGCCCCACAATTTGCTGTTGGAGCTTCATCTTCTGGTCCTTCTACTTCTGGTGCTCCTCCTTCAAGTGTCCCAAGGAGTCATACTGGCTAGATGTCATTCTTTACTGCCAGTGGTAACACTTGAGTAATAGAATGGTGCAATTTATCATTCTGAACAATGAATGTTGCAACTTTGTCTGATGTGTACTGGAAAATGCTTATGGGTTTTGCTTCTGAACTAAGTTATTTGTGCTTCTAAACTATGTATGTTCTGATGGAGTACTAAGTTGGGTCTGATGTGTACTAAGTCTCATATGAGCAATGTTTAATGTGTACTAAGTTTAATGTGATTCTGAACTATGTATGTTCTGATATTTGTTTGTTTATAGCTTCATATGATAGTTGTCTGGTTTAGGGTGGCTCGGCGCCGAGGGAACCCTAGCCACCCAACTTGTTTGGTTTAGGGTGGCTCGGCGCCGAGGGAACCCTAGCCACCCAACTTGTATGGTTTAGGGTGGCTCAGCGTCGAGGGAACCCTAACCACCCAACTTGTTTGGTTTAGGGTGGCTCGGCGTCGAGGGAACCCTAACCACCCAACTTGTTTGGTTTAGGGTGGCTCGGCGTCGAGGGAACCCTAACCACCCAACTTGTTTGGTTTAGGGTGGCTCGGCATCGAGGAACCCTAACCACCCAACTTGTTTGGTTTAGGGTGGCTCGGCGTCGAGGGAACCCTAACCACCCAACTTGTTTGGTTTAGGGTGGCTCGGCATCGACGGAACCCTAACCACCCAACTTGTTTGGTTTAGGGTGGCTCGGCGTCGAGGGAACCCTAACCACCCAACTTGTTTGGTTTAGGGTGGCTCGGCATCGACGGAACCCTAACCACCCAACTTGTATGGTTTATGGTGGCTCGGCGTCGACGGAACCCTAACCACCCAACTTGTTTGGTTTAGGGTGGTCCACGTCGATGGAACCCTAACCACCAAACCCCAACCATGAAAGCGACATCTATCAAGATATATATAAACCATCATCCAGCATCTATCATCCATCTATCAAAGGAACATATATCATCATAGGTATAACTTGAGCCATCTAACAGCCATCAAAGCAACATATATCATCATAGGTATAACTTGAGCCATCTAACAACCATCAAAGCAACATATATCATCATAGGTATAACTTGAGCCATCTAACAAAGCATTAACTAAATACCATAGCATAGTGGAGTTCAACATAACCATAGATTCTTACATCCATAATTAATAGATTCTTACAACATTAGCTAAAGACCATAGCATAGTGGAGTTCAACATAGTTCACAACTACTACATCCATACATTACATTTCATTAAACCACCCTTCACAAAAGATTAGCAAAGCCTTCGATCAAAGCAACATATATCATGATAGGTATGCTCTCATTCATCTACCCAGTTCATCTTCATCTACCTCATTCCTTCAAGATGTCATGGATCAACTTCAACTTCTCTTCGTTCTTCTCCAGTGACTTGAACTGAACAACAACCTGGAGCTTGAGCTCATCCTTGCATTTTATCATATTCTCATGTCCCTTCTTGAGATCAGACATGTGAAGGTTCAGCTGCACATTCTCTTCAATGACTTTTTTCACAGACTTGGTGAGCTCATCAACATGAACCTTTAAATTGTTGTTGCCTTTAGTTAGCTTTTCCTTCTCTTTCAAATGATTCATCTTCAGGTTCCTATGACACTGCCTTGAGCTTCTACCAGGTTCATCAGCACTGCATACTTCTCTTGCAGCTTCAAGTTTGCTGCCTCTTTCTTCTCCATCTCATTCTTCGGGCCAGCCACAGCTGATGCACTGGTAACCTCAGCTCTCTTCTCCTTAGCCTGCACATAGCTAAAATCCAACACCCTGTCCTCCTGGGCATTGAGAAGTTGATGAACATCTTCAACCAGTTTGTCATAGTTGGCATCCAGATTCCTTTTCTCTTCTTTAAGGTGGTGAATAGTAAGTGAACTATCCAGGTTATCCTTCCTCCTAGCAGTCCTGCTGTCTTCAAACATTTCCCAAAGCTTCAACAATGCATTTTGCATTGTGGGAGGCCACTCTGGGTCAACCCACCCAAGAAAACCACAATTCCGACCTTCATGTAATATAGCAAACACTTATATTGTTACTCTCCGAAGAATTGCAATTATAAAAGGGAATTTTAAAAAAATCAACTAACAGCATAACAACTACAACCTATGCATGTGGCCAACTAAACAATGCTACTTCTACTGCAACCTAAGATCTAGGACAAATTGTCATGCAATATAAAATATAGACAAGCAACTATGAAACACTCAACTTTGAGCTTCTACTCTATCAAATAATCGCCATTTGCCTCAATTAAAAATGATCATCTCCACTGCTAACTAAGTTGCTGGCCAAATATAATACTACAAAATAGTGGGCAGTTTAACTAAACAAAAATACACATGAGCACATGCCTACACAACATGTTGCAGTGAGCTTCAATACTAATAAATAACTAAACTATGAGCATCTCCACTGCCAACTAAGCTGATGCCCATATATATTACTAACATCAGGTGGCATGTTTACCAAAGGTGAGCATCAAAACTACTAAATGGTAAACAATGAGCTTCATCATCAGTAGTACTAACTTACTGAACAGAGGCTACCAACTATATTACAGTGAACATAGAGAGAGAGCATGATTCTTACAGGCTGAGCACAAACTAGAAACCTCCTGCCCGTCTCAAATCCTTCAAAAGCTACACGACGCTCAGTTGGCAGCCGATGCTCCACGCAGAGCCCCTCGGGTGCCTTCTCCAAGCCATTGTAGTCTTGGTCTTCAATGCTAGCAGGAATCTACAGGAGCAAAAAGAACCAAAATAGCCAAATCAAAAAACCAGATCACCAAATCCCCAATCCCCAAATCAGAAACCCTAACCCTATCTCTACCACTGACCTGATACTGCATATCGTCGTCGGAGGAGGAGATGTGCAGGCTGGACCAGTCGTCACTGCTCTCATCCTCGAAGACCATGGCGCGGCGGCGCTGGCGGACGCGGCGGACTGCACGGCGAGCGGCGGCGGATGGGAGAGACGAGGGCGAGGGGGCGAACAGAGGAGAGGGACAGAGTGCGGTTGGCTCCGGTTCGACCAGCCTCGAGCCAGATACAGCGACCGACCCAGGTGCGGGCGGGTACGCCACCGTGGCACCTGACACGTGGGCCCGGTCGGTCAGATACGTGGTCAATACGTTCTTATACGGGCGTCAGACCGTTTTGCAACACTTAGGCTTTGAGTTGGTACTGAACTGCAAAAAATTGACTAGTGGTACTGATTCGTTACGGCGTCGCTGACAGAGCTTCAGCACGACGAAGTGAACGAGGTGCCCACACGGGGGGCGCGACCTGGCCCGACACGGCTTCTTGCATGGACGCCGTTTGCTGCACCGTCGCAGTGTGATACGACTGCGGTGACAACGAGAGGGAAAGAAGAACAAGAGACGATCGTCTTAAAGCATTTACAGTGGGACCTCTTAAATCCACCTCAAACGCAGATAATCTGATCACTGTTCAGATGGGAGGAAAAAATGGTCATCCAACCAGACCCTCAAATTGGGACGCAACTATTCTCAACTCGAGCTCATATACTCTCTAATGAAGAGTAAAATAAAAAAAGTAGTAAAAAAATAAAAAATCTGAATCTTTTTTAGCGCAAACTTTGACAAACGTCTCAGTTCTGGGAATTCATCCCGAAATAACATTCGTCGAAGTCGTGGTAAAAATAAATAAAATCGGCACTCCAGAAATGCTATTTAAGAAAGCATTTTGGAGTGTTGTTTTTTTTTGCCATAACTTCCACGAATGTTATTTCGGGATGAATATTTACAAGCGCTGAGAACATTTGTCAAAGTTGCACCCAGAAAAATTCAGTTTTTTCTGATTTTTTCTTCAGAATTTACTATCCACCCCGAGCTCAAATGAGCTCGGGAGTAGAAGGGGACTTTCGCTCAAATTGTTCTTATATGTCCGGGCTGTTCGAAAACGTCATATTTAGGGAGGATATAAGGGCGTTCGGGTAGTCCGCCACCTATGATTTGGCCCGCCCTAGACTACTTTCTCCCTTTGTTTATATTTTTCTTTTTCCTTTCTTTTTATCCCAACCAATCATATGCATGTGACTCAACATATAGGGGAAAGGTGATTGGCATGGCCGCATGCACACACAAATAAGGGTTTGAAGAGAACACACCTAGACAATGTCCGAATGTGTCTGTGGATATGTAGGGGATCAAACTAGCCCAATCCGATTATAGATGCTTTTTGAACATGTGCAACCGCAATTCACAAATCTGACCCCTATATCTCTGCGGACGAGGACAAGAGCAGTCGGCCCCCCTCATTTTTCTGTGTCCACAACCACACGCTCCATTTTTTAACCCTCAATTCCATTCAACTACATGCAACCTAGATTTCATCATACGTATTTCATACAAAGATTAAACGAGAACTACACTTCCTACTTCTCATATGAGGAGATGTCGACGATCCCCTTGCCGGAGCTGTCGGCCTCATGATCATTGGAGGCAATGCGAGTGACTGGTATCTCCTCTTCCTCGTCCTCATTCACGAAGAGCCGCTTAGGATAGCCCGCTTGATCCGCCTCAAACAGCTCCTCTATGCCAAATCCGTCAAGCTAAGTGCTCAACCTTCATGCTCGACGCCTCCTTCTCCGCATCCTCCTTCGCCTCGCCCTTCTCCACAAGGCTTGCGGTGTGACATTCCTCGGCGTCGCGCTTCTCCTGTGAGATCTCCGCCCGGCGCTCGGGCGTGAGCCTTTTCTAATAGGCGATCTTCTGCAAGATCATGGCGGACAACAAAGTCAGAGCAAAAGGAGAAGCGTAGAGGGGAATCAGTGGCGACGCGAACCAGAGGGAAATGAGGAAAATGGGTGCGGCTAGGGTTTCCCTCATCGTCCGGTTTAGATAGTCGGATTTGGCTCCTCGAATGGCTCGCTGGAGCGGTGACATGAATCCGGCATCACCAAACTGGTGAATCTCCTCGACAGACCGATAGATTTTGGCGCGAGTCTCGCCCGTTTGTCCGACGTGGCGGACACGTCCATGCGTCCTCAATCCGCCCCACATATGGGTTGAGGGGTGTCGGAGAGCCCAGACGTATAGATTGGCTTTGAAGGGTCCGGTCAGGCTACTTTATATCGCTCACAGCGAGCGAGAAAAGTGTCGCGTTGCTCAGGTTGGCAGGTGCTACATGGGCCTGGGCCGCATAAGCGAGTATCCTCATGCGAATGAGAGCGAGCGTAGGCGACTGTTTTTTTGAGTTTTTTTTATAATTAATACCAATTATGAATTAAAAAAAGTCCTCAAATTTGAAAAAAGTTGCGCGGTTTTTTTCATGAATACAATAAAAATTCAGGGTTTAAAAAATGTTCGCAAATTCAAAAAAAGTTCATGAATTCAAAAAAGTTCACGTGAATAACAAAAATGTTCTCTAGCAATTTTCTGAAATTTTCGAACATTTATTGAATTTTTTTAAAAAAATGATATTTATGAACAATTTTTAAATTGTGAATATTTTTTAAATTTTTTTTGAAAATGTGAACAATTTTTAAATTTAAAGCATCTAAAAAGTGACCACATTTTAAAATTGTGAATTATGTTAAAAAATTAAAAGAAACAGAAAAACGATAAAAAGAGGATAAAACAACAAAAGGAAAAAAATCCAGAAGCTTCTACATGGTTTTACCTTTTTTAGGGGATCTACAAGGTTTTCCTAAAACTTGTCGTAACGGTTCGCTCGCTAATGAGCAGGCCCATGTTCTACGCTAGTGAGCGCTCGGAGACTTAATGCTCACAATGAGCGACACATAGTATTTGTGCTGTTTGGGTGGCGTTTCTTGGTCAAGGCGAGCTGTCCGCCCAGATGTCTAGGGTCTGGTTGTAGATATTCTTACACCTAAAGTGTCCTTCTGCTCTCGAGCTGAGCTCGATAAACAGTAAAATAAAAAATCGAAAGAAAAATAAAAAATAACTGAATTTTTTTGTGACAAACATTGATAAAAGTTTCAAGTGCTTGCAAAAATTCGTCATGAAATCACATTTCTATAAGGCGTGGTAAAAAAAACAAAATCAATGCTCCAAAATGCTTTTGAAGTAGCATTTCCAGAGTATCAATTTTGTTTTTTTACCACACCTTCTAGAAATGTGATTCCATGACGAATTTCTGCAAGCACTTGAAAATTTTGTCACAAAAAACATTCAGATTTTTTGTGAACAATCCGAAGCGATGTGAATGCTTAGATTTGCACCTTCAGATAAAAGTAACCAATGCTCCACCTAAATTCCAATCGCTTCATCAACAGATAATTCACAGTTGCCAGGCAGCATGGATGAACTGAATCCTTGACGGAGGATTCCAAAACACATGGATTTTCTGTACTCTGCCAGTCTGCCTCCTCCAAAAAAGGCTTCCTTTTATATTGCCACCGAAAACAAAAACAATTACAGTTTTATCTCCTGAAATGTGTTCCTGAACACCAATGGCCAGACCTCTACGGGCTACACCAGTTACTAGCATAAAATGCTTCAAAAACATCATTGGCGACAGGGCAGGGCAGTCAGTAGTACTCCACTTTTTAAGATTGCTACTCTCGTGTAAAGCAAAAAATCAAAGCAATGACAGCGAAAAACTACGTGTGCTATGATACTGTTAGCACCAGCCACTAGGACGTCGATTGCCTCGTGTTCCGTGACGGCGTCGACTTCACCTCCTCCGGGTTGGCGGATCCGGGGCTCACCGACGCGTCTGAGCTGCTGTTCTCGCCAACGTGCGTCTTCCCAGACCAGAGCTTGCTTAGCATCTTCGGCATCAGCATCACTTTCGCCTTGCCGGTGGTGGTGCTCTTGTCTTCGCCGTTCTTGTTGATGTCGCTGCTTGTGCTGCTCCTCTCGCTGCCACCGCAGTTGTTCGCGAGCCGCATCGACCTGAAAGAGTTTATGTCGCTGGATGTCGGGACTCCACTGCCTTCCTCTTCGGTTGTTGTTGTGGCGGCTGACCTTGAGCTGCCGTATGAGTTGCCGTTCTCTCTGGGAAGAAGCGAGTGAACAGCGGATGAAAGGTCGGCTCCAGAGTCACTCCTGGCAGAAGCGGCTGATGCTCGGACTTGCTCAAAGAAGAGAACTTGCACAACGACACGAAGAGGAAGCCGTTCATTCTGCACCGCGTGCATGCAGGCCTCCTGGGACAGCTTCTTGCAGTCCATCAATCCACATAATCTCTTCTTTTCGCTCTTTGATAGGCTGGGGTGCTCCTGTAAGCATGGAATTGCGTGTAAGTTCCAAACTCCCAACAGCAGACATGCTAACTGGAAACAGAAGATGTATGTGAAAAATATTACCTTTAGATACATGTCGATGGCATGGTATAGTTCGTCATGCATTTGTCGGGACGAGGCAGACACCATTTCAGCAAGTGCAATGAACTTCAGAACAGGCAGGTTAGGGTCTTTAGCGATCTCACCAAGATATTCATCGACCAGCTTTGCAACTGCCAGCTTTGACGTGCTGGAAACAGAAGCAAACTTCTCGACTTCCACAATTTCATCATCATCTTGAAAAGTCATTTTACCATTATCACTATGATGTGACATGAACTGCTCTACTATTGCCATGATCAGGTCAACATTATACACACCATTTTCAGCACTGGTTGCTGGTATAAGAAGGTCTGCAACTGAAGCACCATCCAGTTGGGTGCCTATTCTCTTTACCAAGTTATCACGATAAAACTCTCCAG
Source organism: Triticum aestivum (assembly GCF_018294505.1). Taxonomy (NCBI): domain Eukaryota; kingdom Viridiplantae; phylum Streptophyta; class Magnoliopsida; order Poales; family Poaceae; genus Triticum; species Triticum aestivum. Next base: position 52,304,329 of record NC_057805.1, read on the forward strand.
ATTCCAGCAAGCATGCAGCATTTAGTAACTTGAGAAGAAAACCACATGACACTGAACCTTTTTCAGTGGGCAGCAGAAATACAATGCTTTCGAGAACTGCACGACGTTTTGTGCAATCAATTCCATTGCTCACAGCATCTTCAAGGGAACCAAACAGCCATCGGAATGCATAGACTCTTAGTGCTTCTCCAATAACTACAGCAGGTGTTCTTCCCTTTGCCTTGATTGTTAGGAGCACACGCTTGTACAAATCCATTTCAAGTTCAGAAAGGTCCTCAACCCACCAGTCCTTAGGGACCATCTGTTGCATCCTGACTCCATTCCAGTGAGAATCAACACCATTCTTGGATTGGAGCTTTTTTCTGTTGTAGGTGTATGACCACTCAACCTCTGACGGATCAATTGACGCCTTCGATGCAATGGAATCAATGCAGTGGTTGATTACCTTCAAATTCTCAGACCATGGCAGCAACGACTTTGTACTTTGCAGAACTATGATTGAGTCTTTCCAGGTGCGAAAAATGCTCGATGTCAAGAACACATCAATTTTGTAGATAAGATTTCCTTTGTCAATGGTCTCAAACATTTCTAGGTACTCAGCTGCACAACGAGCAGCAAGAACATTATATGCATTGAGTGTTACAATCATGCCGTAGCAAAACTTGGCACAAATTTCAAATGCAGAAGCACCACCAGGAATGTCGGATATATTCACTTCATCGTCGCTTTCCTGGTTACTTGAAGCTACTAATCTTTGCAACCGTGAACTCTTTGACAAAAGAGGGAACTGCAAATAATGTGCACAGCTCAATTATTTTAGATATAATAAAGTAAAGCTGAACTAGGAAAAAAACAGATGCTAACTTATTAACCTCTACTCTATTATACTGCATAAAGGACATGTATAAACAGTTCCTTCAGTTAGAAAAATTTACAATACAAAAGTATATGGAAGGAGTAATTGCTAAACATAGACAGCTGACACTTCCAAAGCTTGAAAGCACTTCCATGTTTCCTTTTTTTCTTTTGCCATTAGGCAATTTCTAGGTTGAAACAATCATTTGTAAATGATAGAACTGTGCAATGTAGAAGACCCACCAAGTTCTGAAATGTTGTGCTTAATCGAGGAGTGTATGTGCAGTCACAAATAACAAAGGATGTAATGCTCTAATTGATAAAGCATAAAGAAAAAAAAGGGGTCATCTTACCAACCTTAGTATACCTAATAATCAGGTGTTCTAAACTAAAGGCTAGTCATATAAATCTGTAGCAATTCTGGTAAAATAATTCTTTAACAGCTCTAGGAAAGAGCCTTAGCAATTAGTTCACGCTTAATAGCCAATATTAGTATGATGAATTCTTCTCAAAATGTCACAGCATGAGAGCAACAAGTTATACAGATAAGAAGTTGATACCTTGTGAAGATAAAACTTGACATCCCCTATGGAGATAACGATGTCTGTTGCCAGCTCTGTTGCAACAAACCTGAAAAGCATGTTAACACGACATTAGCGTCAAAGCTGTTTAGTATAAATAGAGGCAAAGCATAATATAGAAACTGATGAGATGCAAAAAAAAAAATACAGGTCAATTTTCAAATAAAACAGATGCAACATTGGAATTGACGGTCTTTACATAACCACAACAGATCTAAAAGCAGTAATGAAAGAATTCCAGGCCGCATATATCGATATATGCCCATTTTTTACATTTTCCCACTACCTTCCTGCTCCTGTGTTTTTATGTGTATGTACACATGTCATAGCTGTACTATGCAACTAGCATATTACACAGGCATGAACTATACAAGGGGCAGATGGTAGTGATGACATGTCATTATTCAATGAACAGTATATCAGTCAGGACACAAACACTCACGTCTCGCACGTCATTACAAGAGAATGACAAAGGTGACAATTGTGAGGATATTGGCAGATTACTGGATCACACACCGTGTGGAAACGGCACAGTTCATAAAAGTGGGCCCACAATAATTCTCGAAAAGATCGTCACATATGTTGCACACAAACAATTGGTTACAGATCACAAAGATGGCAAAGTAATAAACTCACATAATCCACAAAAAACAAATAATGGAGAGCTCAAATGAAAATGAAACAAAATCCCAACCCACTGAATCAGCTAAAAGTAAGACAGCGAGTGACAGACCATTTACCTAAGCAAAGTACCACAAGCAACGCTGGAGAAAGGTGTGGAAAGCAACTTCACATCTAGTAGCATTGTGTATGACAAGTAATATAACTAATTGAACTGGCGCAGGACCAATGATTAAATAAATTGGACATAGCAAGGTAAAGAGAACTTAATTGAGCTCCAAGAATTCAATCTACACGATGGACCACAAGGTCAATAACTAGCTCACTTATAAAAAATGAATGAACACTAAACAAACTAAGAAAAGCATTGCAACCATTAAATGTGCACATGCCCTCAAAGTACAGAGGAGCTTAAGAACATATGCCACTAGCAGGAATCAAGGAAAAATTAACCTATAAAGAACATCAGTTGGATAGTTAGCCATCCGAATGTCAAGATACGATGCATCACAGTTAGGAGGCATGCTAGGCAACCAATTTTGTGAACATTGTTATAATGAGAAAGCAATCCAATCCGTATGGTGAATCTTTTAAAACTTAGTTGCTAAACATGACACAAATATAATAGCTGTACATATTATATAGATATGTACTTATGTAGTTTTATCCATTTATAAAAGGTTTCGTAATGTAAATTTGCAATAGTAATGTCCCTCCGTCCGAAAAAACTTGTCCCTCAAATGGATGGATCTAGCACCAAGTTAGTGCTAGATACATCCATTTGAAGGACAAGCTTGAGACAAGTTTTTTCGGACGGAGGGAGTACTTCAGAATGATTGGACGTTTTCCGCAGATTCACAAGCTCATACTAGTAACTGAAATCAAAGAAATGGCACCGATGGAGCATGCTCACATCCTTTTCTTCCTGTTTAAGAAATGGAGCCCAGGGAACTACAGATCAAGGCCAGTATTCCCCACCACAGAGCTAATTAATTGCTGAACGCATATGACCAGTAACCAGTATGATTGGCCCCCTTTAGCGACTTCATTTATTTGGAATTTATTTCAAGAAACAATCAAAAGAAGATCCCCTCGATTCTGGCAAATTTGCAGAACGAAGATGCATACAAAAGCCAAATCTCTCAAGTGAACAGATCTCAGAATTTCAGCCACAAAATTACTTGCCATCATCCAACAGGACTGGTACTAAACTGGAGTAAAAGAAGAAGAACGATATCCAGACCAAGCGCTGGATAAAGTAGAAATGTTAACAGAATCTGAAGAAACTCTGAGGACGAACAGAGACGAACTGACTAACCTGATATTGCTGCCCTCTGTCTGAAAGACATCCGGCTTGGAGCCAAGCTTCATATGCTTCATTGTGCCAAAACCGAAAAACAGCCTGCAAATCTCCTCCCCTTTTTGCTTTCTCTCTAGCTCTTCTACTTTCCCCTACCTCACCGGTCACCACCGAATGGGAGCCAAGAAGAAACGCCTCAACAAACCCACAACACTTAACCCATCAACAAAGTACCAAACCGGTGGCCACTGCGATGTGAAAGGACAACACCAACAACTGGTGATAAAGATCCACGCCCAACTGTCCCCCTTTGAACCGCGGCAGAGCCCCCACCAAATCAAATCAGGTCAAGAGCCCAAGCAGACCTCCTTCCCTCTAGATGAGTAAACTAGCCGGCAGTTGCATCAAGATCTGGGTCCGGGAGAGCACAACGGCAACAAGGACTCGTCCTCGTCCAAGCTGGATCACACAGGGAGAGTAAGGGGCGGCAGCACCTGCAGAGCACAAGGGCAGCATCTTGAGGTGAGGGGACAGCGGGAATAATCGGTGATGCAATGTTGGGAGACCATGGGAACAAGCACCAGTGAGGGGAGGAATCTTATCTTGGTTAAAATCACAAGCAAGCAACATGAATGGCACAGACAGGTTGCAAGATGAGAATAATTTAAGGGTGTGGCACATGTAGGCAGTCAAACAGTAGTTATAGAATTGCAATCCGTAGACCACTGGTTTGGAGGGGTTGCTTCTCCTCTTGGTGGGCAACAAGATCGAAATGTGCATAAAGAAGTTGACATAATCTGATTTTTCTAGGTAAATTTTGGCTAAGGAGGAAAGACCTTATAATAAATCCAAAATTAGGAAAATGGAAGATAGGATTATTATGAACTTTCCCGTACAAAAAAGACCACAAAAACTGTAATACCGGGATTGACAAATAATGGCACATATCTCAACAAAAAGTACACTCTATCTCATGCTACAGAAAAAAAGGAACAAATTTGTGATTTACTTTCAGTTAACAAGGAACGCAAGTTCAGTTCAGTAGTGCCTAACAAAGGGAAAGGATGATCAACAGAACCCTTAGAAAAACCTTTTAGAAAATAATCTGCAAACAAATCCGCTACAGAATAAATGGGTGTATTGGAGAGACTAAACGTTGGGATTAGATCGCCGGCGTCAAATAAATCAATCGAAACGGGTTAGGGGTCCGTCACCAGCAAAAGAAATGAATCAGCGGAGGGCGACGAAGATCTTTGTTGGGCGGAGCTGCGGAAGGAGACGCCTGGCGGCGGAGAGGGGAAGAGGAAGGATCCGTCCGATCTCGAAGGCCCTAGACAATGGACCCGGCGAGGAGGATACGCCGCCGCCTCTTCCTCTGCTTCTCATCAGACGGAGGAGGAGGGGAGGGAACCAGTGATGGGAGGAAAGAAAGGCCTTGGTTGGCAGAAACCAACAGAAAAGCGCAGAAGAAAAGGCAGCTTTTTAGGACAGGGGAAACGACCAAACCAACACCAAGAAACATTCCTACCGAACCACCACCACTACTGGATACACTCCTCCAACTCATTGTCGGAGTAGCGTAGAAATAAACCTCAATAATACGTACACCATTTCATCTCATTATTGGACGGGAAAAATGCGCGGCTTGCTTAACTCACGATAGAGAGCAAAACAAAATATCCAAACCTGTTTGAAGGGGGAAAAGAAGAACTGGTAGGGGCTTAATTACCTTGCAGCAGTTGTGACTTGTGAGTTGGGTTGATGCGATCAAGCACAACGCTTATGTTTCTTGGCGTCGATCTGCCGCCCGGCCGCCGCTGGTGAGAGTGTCTTTCTTGCGGAGCGAGCTGAGTTTGGTGGTGCCTGCTTCTGCTTCTGCTCTAACGCAGAGCTAATGGATTTGGTTTTTTATCTTGAGGAAAACCGGTGGGGGGTGCCGGGGTGGGGTGGCAAAGCCTAGTTCATGGGCTCTGGGAATGGACTGTTCTGCCCCTCTAAATGTTCTCTTGCTGCCCCCTCCCTTTCTCCACTGGTTCCACATAAGCGTTTATAATCCTGTGTTCTTTTTCTCCTTGTCCTTTTAGTTTTGGTGAACTTTTTTATGTAGGCTCATTTCATTAGAATATATGTGGTCTCATTTTGTGTGTGGGGAGTGTTGCACAGTTCAGGCAGGCATTGATGGAAACCAAACACGCTCATAGAGCTAGTTTGGTTGGTGCCCTGGACAGCAAGTCTGGACATTTTTCACGACTGGCCTGGGCCTGAGCATTTGAAATTATTTGCCTGGTCAGGCTAGCACTGTTTGGTTCCTTACCTGGCCTGGTGGGGCGTTTGTACTTTTAATTCGTCTCCCCATCCCCTCGTTTTCTGTACCTTCACTACTAGTGACTGCAATTTGTGTCAGCCTGCTGCTCCAGGCACGTCCAGGCGTCTAGAATGGGTCGCCTGGCTCAGGCTAACTATGTTGCCTGGCTAATCACGTTCCCAGGCTCAGGCGCTCAGCCTGAGCACTCAACCTGTGGACACCAACAAAACAAGAGCCAGGCAGCTTCCAGGCAGGGGCCAGGCCAGGCGCCAAGACCTGTGGAAGCCAACCAAACTGACCCATAATCCTCGATCCAGACTGAGGGGTCAATCGACCCGTCGTACTTTTGGACATTCACAATTTTGAAGCCTGGTGGGAATTTATGTTCGATGACTTCATCTGTGAAGCACGCCAGGTGGGCTGAACCTCGGGTACGGGGTGATGGCGTGACGCACATTAGAACTGTCCACATCCCCGTACTTGGTGCAGTCTCGCTGATCGCGGTATTTGGCCAGCCAAGCTAGCCGACTTGCTTGCTCAACGGGCAGGGTGCATGCGCTTCTTGGTCTGCTAGATGGTCCGAGGAGCTGGGACCTCGGGCGGGGAGGACGTCTGCTTGAGCTGCCCATGCCAACGGATGGGGCATTTCTATTGCGTCGTCGGTCCGACGCCTTGGGGTGTGCATGCTTGTACCGTTCCTTCGGCCGTTAGGGGTGAGGTTGGTTTTCGGCATGCTTGTGCAATTTGGCCCATTGGCGCTTGGATATTGCACTTCCGACGGTGGCGGCATCGAGGTCTTTCATCAAGTTCTTGTAGTAGCTAGACGGCACTTTATTGTTCGTCGCCTGCTTCAACTTGGCCTTGAGCACTTCCTAGGCCTGGAAGAGCTCGTTCCAGTGGTCGCCCAGGTACTCTTGCTCTTCCTAAAGTCTTCACTTCTTGTTTGTTATCTTGTTGGGCGTGCGGACCAACCTTACCTCAATGAGTCGAGGTTGGGGCCATTAAGTGACTTTTTTGGGATGTCAATGTCCTCGGGGCTGAGGTTGTTGTCCGGTTCGTCGACATTTGATGTCTACTACGCAACTTTATTCTTGTAAACTCGTGTTGGGCCTCCAAGCGCAGAGTTTTGTAAGACAGTAGCAAATTCCCCTCAAGTGGATGACTTAAGGTTTATCAATCCGTGGGAGGCGTAGGACGAAGATGGTCTCTCTCAAACAACCCTGCAAACAAATAACAAAGAGTCTCTTGTGTCCCCAACACACCAAATATAATGATAAATTGTATAGGTGCACTAGTTCGGTGAAGAGATGGTAATACAAGTGTAGTAACGATAGTAGATATTGATTTTTGTAATAGGAAAAATAAAAAAACAGCAAGGTAGCAAGTAACAAAAGTGAGCACAAACGGGATTGCAATGCTTGAAAATGAGGCCTAGGGTCCGTACTTTTGCTAGTGCAAGCTCTCAACAATGCTAATATAATTGGATCATATAACCATCCCTGAACGTGCGATGAAGAATCACTCCAAAGTTCTTATCTAGCGGAGAACATAAGACAAAATTGTTTGTAGGGTATGCAACCACCTCAAAGTTATCTTTTCTGATTGATCTATCCAAGAGTTCATACTAAAATAACACCAAGTTACCTTTCCGATCGATCTATCTAAGAGTTCGTACTAAAATAACACCATATGATACACATCAACCAACTCTAATGTCACCTAGATACTCCAATGTCACTGCGAGTATCCGTGAGTTGATTATACGATATGTATCAAACAATTTCAGATTCATAATACTCAATCCAACACAAAGAACCTCAAAGAGTGCCCCAAGATTTCTACCGAAGAAACAAGGACGAAAACATGCATCAACCCCCATGCATAGATTACCCCAATGTCACATCGGGAATTCGCGAGTTGAGTGCCAATACATATATCAAGTGAATCAATATGATACCGAATTGTCACCACGGGTATTCATAGCAAGACATACATAAAGTGCTCTCAAATCCATAAAATTATTCAATCCGATAATAATGAAATCTCAAAGGGAAAACTCAATTCATCACAACAAGATAAAGACGGAGAAACACCATATGATCCAACTATATTAACAAAGCTCCCGATACATCAAGATGAAAGTGCAACCAATCCCCGGGTGGTTTTGGTAATTCATAACAACATATAGCTCATTGGACTAATATCCATTCAAGATAAATATTTCAGGAAGTTCAATGGATGGCATGGCATGGACTAGAGATGTGGACCCCCTCAAAATGCTAAGGACATATATTGGCAAAAGCTCAAGACTCTTCATCTTTATTTTAGTGATCCAAGATCACATTGAGTCCATAGGAAAGACAATACTATTAAAAGGGGATGAAGTGTTGTTTAATGGCTTGCTTGCTCAAATACTTAGTGATATTGCTCCAAAACCCTCATCCACTTTCTCCATCCAAATATGTCAAAACCCTAAACTCCAACTCAGCCCCACCGATTCTTTCTATCCGGTGCCACCGAGTTCATATGACATAGCCACTGCCAGAAACCCTAGCAATCCGGTCTCACCGATACGGGTCTCGGTCTCACCGAGATGGCCTTGCCAACGCTGTATGACTTGTTGCATTTATTTTGGTCTCACCGAGTTATGCAATCGGTCTCACCAAGTTGGCTTGATATTCTCTCTGTTGCCTTATTGCTTCACTTCGGTCTCACCGAGTTGATGCAATCGGTGCCACCGAGATGATGTTTGCCCTAAGCCCTAGCACATCGGTCTCACTGAGTTGTTCCAGTCGGTCCCGCCAAGATTCCTAAGGTTCACATTTTTGAACATATCGGTCTAACCGAGTTTAGCTATTCAGTCCCACCGAGATGAGTCAAATGTGTGTAACGGTTGGATTTTGTGTGGAGGCTATATATACCCCTCCACCCCTTCTCCATTTGTCACATTTTCTGAGAGAGAACCACCTACTCATGTGTTGAGATCAAGATATTCCAATCCTACCACAAGAATCTTGATTTCTAGCCTCCCCAAGTTGCTTTCCACTCAAATAATCTTTCCACCATACCCAATTATGTGAGAGAGAGTTGAGTGTTGGGGAGACTATCATTTGAACCACAACAGCAAGGAGTTCATCATCAACACACCATCTATTACCTTTTGGAGAGTGGTGTCTCCTAGATTGGTTAGGTGTCGCTTGGGAGCCTCCATGAAGATGTGGAGTTGAACCAAGAAGTTTGTAAGGGTAAGGAGATCGCCTACTTTATGAAGATATACCCGAGTGAGGCAAGTCCTTCGTGGGCGATGGCCATGGTGGGATAGACAAGGTTGCTTCTTCGTGGACCCTTCGTGGGTGGAGCCCTCCGTGGACTCGCGCAGCCGTTACCCTTTGTGGGTTGAAGTCTCCATCAACGTGGATGTACGATAGCACCACCTATCGGAACCACGCCAAAAATCTCCGTGTCTCCATTGCGTTTGCCTTCTCCAAACCCTTCCTTTTACCTTCATATGCAATGTTCTACTTTCTGCTGCTATACTCTTAGAATTGCATGTGTAGGTTGAATGCTTGACTTGTGCTAATTACTAAAATCTGCCCACAACTAAAATTGGGAAAAGGCTAGATTTTTATTTGGTCACGTAGTCTAATCACCCCCCCCCCCTCTAGACATACTTTTGATCCTACAAGTAGCATCAGAGCTTTGGTCTCCATTTGCCTTGATTTCCATAGCTTTGGTGATCATAGCCTTGGTTTCACAACCTACGAGAGTATGGCGTCTAGCGAGGGAAATTACCACCATAGAGGTCCTTACTTTGATGGTATAAATTTTGCTAGTTGGAAGCATAAGATGAAAATGCATATTCTTGGTCATAACCCCGCCGCTTGGGCTATTGTGCGTGTTGGCTTGCAAGGTGATTTCTTCAAGGATGGTAAAGAACCGGATCGTGAAGCGTCCATGGAAGAGTTGAAGATGTTGCAATACAACGCTCAAGCTTGCGATATTCTCTTCAATGGATTGTGCCCCGAAGAATTCAACAAAATAAGCCGCCTTGAGAATGCAAAGGAAAATTGGGATACTTTGGTTGATATGCACGAAGCTACCGAGTCCGTCAAGGACTCCAAATTGGATGTGCTTCAAAGTCAACTTGACAAGTTCAAGATGAAGGATGGTGAAGGAGTCGCCGAAATGTACTCTAGGCTTGCTCTCATCACAAATGAGATTGCCGGATTAGGAAGCGAAGAGATGACCGACAAATTCATCATCAAGAAGATCCTAAGAGCCTTGGATGGAAAGTACGACACTGTGTGCACTTTGATCCAAATGATGCCCAACTACAAAGATCTCAAGCCCATGGAAGTCATTGGTAGAATTGTTTCTCATGAGATGTCACTCAAGGATAAGGAAGAGCTCCACAACAAGTCAAGTGGTGCTTATAAAGCTTCAAGTGATGCTCCTACAACATCAAGCGGAAAGCAAGTCTCCAATGAAGAATTGAGCTTAATGGTGAAGAACTTCAACAAGTTCTACAAGAATAGAAGCAAAGATAGAAGCTCCAAGTCAAGGTCCTACAATGACAAAAGATCTTCTAGTTGTGATCGTAATTGCTACAATTGTGGAAGACCCGGACACTACTCCAATGAGTGTACGGCTCCCTACAAGAAAAGAGAAGACTCACCAAAAAGGAGGAGTAGAATAGATGAATCACCTCCAAGAGAGAGAAGGAGTAGAGATGATCGTTATGAACGAAGACCCTCTCATAGAAGCAAGGATTCGGAAAGGAAGGACAAGTCATCAAAGAGCTACATAAGACGAAGACATCAAGCTCACGTTGGTGAATGGGTATCCGGTTCCGACTCTGACAACTACTCTGAGCGATGCTATCACTCCGACTCCGACTATACTCAAGATGAAGGTGTTTCCGGTCTTGCACTTGTGTCATCCAACTCCTACGACATATTTGACTCACCAAATTAAGGAATTGGAAGATGCTTCATGGCTAAAGGCCCTAAGGTACCACACCTCGAGTATGTTGATTTAAATAGTGATGAAGATGATTTGCTAGGTGATGATGATTTACTTGTTGACAAAACTAGTGATGAAAACTATGATGAACTTGCTAGTAATCATGCTAATCAAGATAAAACGAATGACAATGATAAGAAGGAGATTGAGCGTCTAACTAAAGAACTAAACACTCTTAAGTTAGCTCATGAAACAACTCTAGAGGATCATAGAGAGCTCCTAAGGACTCATGAGAAGCTACGCTTCGAGAAGCTAAATTTAGAGCAAGAGCATGAGTTTCTAAAAGCTATCAATGATGATCTTCGAAAGAAGAGTTCTTCTTATCTTGCCAAGTGTCTCCTCTTGTCTACTTATACGTCACAAGTAAAATCTAGCAACAAGAGCAAGAAAGATTCTTCCTCTAGTAGTAACAATAACCATGTTAAATCTAATATTGTTGCCTCCAGTAGTTCTCTTGATTCCACTAATGATTCTCTTAGCCAAGTTACACTTGAGCAAGAAAATAGCTTATTGAAGGGAATTATAGAGAAAGGTGTTTACAAGAGCCTTGTCGGGAGTAAGAAATTTGAGGAAATTGTACGCAAGAAAAGAAGACACCGGAAGAACCAAGGTGTTGGTTTTGAACGAAAGTTCAATGCCAATAGAGTTGTGGGAAGAAGATCAATACCCCAAGACAAAGTTTGTTCCTCAACAAGAGAAGTATGACCCCACTTCTTTCAAGGGAACAAAAGCTCAAGATGATCTTCCACCACAAGACCACAAGCTAAAAGGCAAGGACAAGATTCAAGAACATATTGACTCATTTGAAGAAGCTCCTAAGACCATGGTCAAGTGGGTTCCCAGGACTACGTCAAGCTCTACATCATCAAGTACGACTACAACTCCAAGGATTCCCATCAAGTTGATGTGGATACCAAAGAAGAAGAACTAGAGTGTTCTTCAGGGTGACTCTGCCAACATACTTCACTCATATTCATTTTGGCGAGGACTTGTGCAATCAACTTTCACATCTTGCACTAGTTCATGGAGTCACAAACCCTCTTGTTGGTAAGACAAGGGACAAGGTAACCAAATGCTTTCATGGACATCATCATATGTGCAATTCACTCTATGTCTATGGATATCCTTGTATGTTCCTTGTGGGACTAACCCATGTAGGTATTGAAAGTGGAACACTCCAATGGATTGCTCCAAAAGATCTACATCAACATTGAGCATCCACATCTTCAACATCTACATGAAGTCATCATCGACAAAACCCAAGGTTAGTCCATCCCTCTTAGGGGGGATATCACATCTAGGGGGAGCTTTCCTCTAAAAATTGAGCTAAAGCAACTCTAATGCTGTGAACACATCAATGCTTTATGTAAAAGTGGTAACCCCACTTGTGCTTAAACGATGAGTATGACATATGATCAAATGTTCTCATTTATACTCATATATAGATGACCTAGTCATCGCCAATTGCTTGATAGATGCTAGAATTGTTTGTGCATGCTTTGCCACATGTTTCATTTGATATATTATTGTGTGAGAATGTTGGTTGCATAATTTCTCCATTCGAGGACATCAATTTGTTGTTTTTGATTGTTTGGTTTTCATTGGCCAAATGGATGGACAAGAATGCCTAAGAACCTTCTCTAGCTATCTATGCTTTTCTAATCTCAAACTCTTTTCATGCTACATCAAAAAATTTGAACAAGTCTTTTTCGGACCCTCCGGGTGACGAGCACTCGGAGTCACCGATTTGTCAAGGGCTGCCTTCCAAAACCTTCTTGTGTATTTCAGTCAGACCAACTCACTCCTACTCGGTCCCACCGAAATCACCAGATTGATCTAGGTTTTCATCTCGGTGATACCTATTAGAATGACTCGGTCCCACCGAGTTGCAATAATTGCACACAGTTTTGCATTTCGGTGCCACTGACAGCGTCTAGGTATATATATCCTATGAACCCGTACGGTTGAAAACTTCTTCAAACTACACAAGCTCGCGCCCCAGTGTTGCCGCCCCTTGGTCTCCGGATCGTCGCCATCTCTGCCTGTGCGCCTCCGCCGCAGGTCTCCGCCGCTGTCAATGGGATTCTGCACTGCCGTTGATGCCGTAGCGAATCGTCACCAAGTTAGGGTATGGTTCGACCACTCTGTGCTATTCCATTTTCTGGTTCAATGCACAAAGTCAATGTCTAGCTTCTTGCCACGAATGAGAACTTCCCACACAAAAACTTCTTTAGATTAGATTCGATGAAGAATTTTAGGGTTAGGTTTCCACCAAGCTCATCGCGAACCGACCGAAATGAATTTTTTGGTCCCACCAATTGGCCCTGGCCATTGCACTAAGTACAATTCGGTGCCACCGAAGTGTACTAATCGGTGAGACCGAAAGCAAAACCTCAATGAAACCCTAGCATCTCGGAGTCACCGAACTGCAACTCGGTCTGAGCGATGTTGTGTGTTTAGACTCTGTTAGTGCTTCGGTGTCACCGAGATTTTCATATCGGTAGCTCCAAATGCTTTCTACAGAAAACTAAAACTGAGGTTTTGACTCAATTTTTTTGCAAAACTAGCTGCTTTTTGTGATGCTCATCCACTCTGCCCATACCTATCTATTCACAGGGTCTATCTGCAAGATGTCTGAAGCAAGTGATAGCCAGAACAGGTCAGAGGAAGAGGTTCATCTCAGTGAGGGCACAAGCCCCAGTGGAAGCTATTATGAGGGCAGCAGAAGCACTCCTAGCAATCTGCCCAAAGCTGCCACTAGACAAAGGAAGAAAAGAACCTCAAACAGTGAGTATGAAGATTTTGTGGTTGAAGAGGAGGTCACCTCAAATAAGAAAGTGTTGAAGAAAGAGTATGATGCTGCTGCTACAAAGCCAGGTCTCCAAAAGAAAGGCCCTGCCAGGAGAGCTCCAATGTCTAAAGTCAGAAGATCCACTCAAGAAACAATGAAATTCACACTTGAACAGTCTGATGATAATGATGCTGCTGCAGGAAGGAAAAAGAGAGCTAGAACAACAACTGCTAGAGCGCTTGGCAAGCCTTCCATGAGGGAAGAGGAAGAGGAGGAAGAGGAACCAGCTGCACCCCCTGCCAAATCTCAGAAGTTGATGGCTGATGCCATGAAATCTGCAGGTGCACCCTCCAAGACCAAGCCCAAAGCTCCAGCTACTGCACCTAAAGCTGCTGCTCCCAAGAGATCTACAAGAAATATCCCTGCTGCAGAAAAGAACAAGGCCCCAGTGCCAGAGGTTCAAGAGGATGAAGAGCCACAAGTGCTCACAAAACTGAAGCCCAAGATTCCAGACCATGATGATGGACATCCAGTGGCTGAAAACATGAAGTTGAGGAAAGATAGTGGACTAAGAGCATGGAGGAAAGTTGATCCCTATGCCACAAGGAGACGAACTATTGTTGACTATCATTTCCACACCAAAGAACAACAAGATTTCTATGAGATAGTGCTGCTTGACAAGAAGCCAATCATAAGCAACATGAAGTGGCTGGATTGGAAGTACATAGATGCAAATGAGGACTACTTCCCCCACGTTCATGAGAGTTTCAGATTGACAGGAGTTGATGTTTATGTGGGACAAAAGCTAACAAAGTGGAATGATGAAATGGTAATGCAATTTTACTCCACTGCACACTTCTATCCAGATGGAAAGATTGTGTGGATGACTAAGGGCACTAGATAATAGTCATCAATCTCAGAGTGGGCCGCTCTTATCAATGCCCCAAAGGAAGAAGAGAATGATGTTGATATATATGGTAAGACCATGATGGATCACAACACAATGGCACATATGTACAAGCCCATTGCTGACAAGGCTTTGGAAACTCACAAGTTTGGCTCCATTTACTATCTGCTTGCTAGTTTGGCCACCACAAACTATATCTTGAGGCACACCTTGTTGCCTAAATCTAGAGATGAGAGGATAATCCGTGGCCACTCCGTCAACTTGCTGCACTTGTTTGATATACCACAGAAGTTTAAAGTCATGAGCCTGATTGTAGAGACAGTCAAAAGGACTGTTGCTGATCAAAAGAGGTCATGTGGATATGCACCACATATACAGATGCTTATCAACTCCAAGGTTGGTACAGGAACATATCTTCTTGACAGAGAGCACCTTCCTCTTTAACCAGAATTTGAAGATAATGAAGTGGTGGTGGATGCTTCACACCCAACTTTAGTTGAGGCTCAAGAGAAGGCTGAGAAAGCAAAGGCAGATAAAGCGGCAAAGGCAACAAGTGCACCAGATGCTTCAATAGTGAATCTCAAGTCAAAGCAAGACCAATTGACATATCTTCTAGAAGCAACTCTGAGGATTGAGAAGAGTCTGGCCAACTTAACCAAGAATCAGGAGAGCCTTGAGCGGACAGTGGAAGATAAGATGTATAATCTTGATGTCAAGGTCACAGAGATCCAATCTATTATTGAGAAGCTGAGAGATGATGCTGAGAATAGTGATGACAGACCTACAACTGACAGATTCCAGACAGTGCCTAGGGCACAGAGGTCATCAGCTGAGCCAGTTGCAGACATCAGGACTAGGCACTCTACTCCTGCCACCACTGCCATAGTGCCACCACCAGTGTCAACACCACTAGCTCAACAAACATCAGTCGAGGCATTTGCAGAAACAGTTATCTCAACGCCGTCTACGCACACCGGAGCATCAAGCCAGAAGACCCTTCAGGAGCTCCCGGAGATCGTGCCTAGAGTGTCGTATAGCACTATACGTTTTCAAGCTTTTTGGTAACATGTTGCTGATAACCCACAAGTATAGGGGATCGTTTGTAGCCTTTTCGATCAATAGGTTAGTCCAATAAATCATATAAAAAGTTGCCAAAAATATGTGAAAGTTGTATAATATTGGCATGAAACAATCAAAAATTATAGATACAACGGAGACGTATCAGCATCCCCAAGCTTAATTCCTGCTCGTCCTCGAGCAGGTAAATGATAAAAAAGATAATTTTGGATGTGGAATGCTACCTAGAATAAACTTGATCATATGTCTAATCATGGCATGAATATTAAGACATAAGTGATTCAAAGCAATAGTCTATAATTTGACATAAAGACATCAATACTCAGGCATCCCAACAAACAATCATGTCTTTCAAAATATCAACGCTAAAGAAAGTTATCCCTACAAAATCATATGGTCTTGTCATGCTTTGTCTTCTTAACACAAAGTATTTATCATGCACAACTACGATGACAAGCCGAGCAATTGGTTCGTACTTTTTAACGCGCTTCAGCTTTTTCAACCCTCACACAATACATGAGCGCGAACCATGGATATAGCACTACGGGTGGAATAGAGTATGATGATAGGGGTAAATATAGAGAAGACAAAATAGTAAGAAGGTCTCACATCGATGCGGCTAACCAATGGGCTATGGAGATGCCCATCAATCGATATCAATGCGAGGAGTAGGGATTGCCATGCAACAAATGCACTAAGAGCTATAAGTGTATGAAAGCTCAATATGAAAAAACTAAGTGGGTGTGCATCTAATCCTATAATGAAAAATTCCCACTTGTATATGAAAGTGACAACATAGGAGACTCTCAATATGAAAAACATGGTGCTACTTTGAAGCACAAGTGTGGTAAAGGATACTAACAATGCCCCTTCTCTCTTTGTTTATTTTTTCTTTTTTTTTCTTTTTCTTTTTTTCTTTTTATTTCTTTTTCTTTTTCTCTCATTGTCCGGAGTCCCATCCCGACTTGTGGGGGAATCATAGTCTCCATCATCCTTTCCTCACTGGGGCACTCCTCTAAAAATGAATAATGATGATCATCACACTTCTATTTACTTATAACTCAAAAGAAATAAAAATTACAACTCGATACCTATGACAAAATATGACTCTATATGAATGCCTCTGGCAATGTACCAGGATGTGCAATGATCTAGTATAACATGTATGAAAATTGATGAACGGTGGCTGAGCCTCAACTACTATGTCAGCTATATGATCATGCAAAGCAATATGACAATGAATGCTCAAGTCATCAAACAGAAGCGGTGGAAGTTGCATGGCAATATATCTCGGAATGGCCATGGAAAAGCCATAATAGGTAGGTATGGTGGCTGTTTTGAGGAAGATATAATAAGGCTTATGTGTGATAGAGCATTTCATATCACGGGGTTTGGATGCACCGGCGAAGTTTGCACCGACTCTCGATGTGAGAAAGGGCAATGCACGGTACCGTAGAGGCTAGCAAATTGCGGAAAGGTAAGAGTGTGTATATTCCATGAACTCACATTAGTCATAAAGAACTCATATAATTATTGCAAAAGTTTATTAACCCTCGAAGCAAAGTACTACTACGCATGCCCCTAGGGGGATAGATTGGTAGGAAAATACCATCGCTCGTCCCCGACCGCCACTCATAAGGAGGACAATCAATAATAAATCATGCTCCAACTTCATAGCATAACGAGAGACTATACGTGCATGCTTCGGGAATCACAAACCTTAACACCAATATTCTTACTAAACACAACCATTTACTAGTACCTACCACATATTCCATCTCTATATCACAAAACTATTGCAAGGAATCAAACATATCATATTCAGTGATCCATAAGTTTAATGTAGGATTTTATGACTAACCATGCAATTGACCAATTCCCGTTGACTCTCTAAATAGATATAAGTGAAGCATGAGAGTTTAATTATTTCTAAAAAAGACCATGCTCTAACAAATATAAGTGAAGCAAAAGAGAATTCTACAAATAACGGTTTTCCATGTGAAGAGAAATAGGCAATCCAAACTTCAAATGATACAAGTGAAGCACATGAAGCATTATATAAAGGCCATACTCAAAAGATATAAGTGAAGTGCAATGAGCATTCTATAAATCAACCATGGACTATCTCATACCAGCATGGTGCATAAAATAAAAGTGAAAAACAAAAGCAAAAGATGCTCCAAGAGTTTACGCATACATGTAAACGAAACGAATCCGAAAACATACCAATACTTATTGAAGAAAGATGGGATGCCTTCCGGGGCATCCCCAAGCTTAGACGCTTGAGTATCCTTGAATATTTACTTGGGGTGCCTTGGGCATCCCCAAGCTTGAGCTCTTGACTCTCCTCCTTCTCCTCACATCAAGACCTCCTCGGTTTTTGAACACTCCATCCACACAAAACTTAACCGAACTTTTAGTGGCGGGGTTAGTGAATATGGCAATGAAATCCCATCATGTACTGCTGTAACATTATTGTATAATTATAAACAAACATTACCCACTGTATTCTATCACAATTCTATGGCCCCAAGTCAAGGAGGCTTCAACAAGAATTCAAACATACGCAAATAATGAAGCTATAACAGCAATCCGTGAAAACAGGACAGTCTGTAAAGATTTGAACATCCATCATACTTCTATAACTCTAAAAATTCTGAAAAATGAGGACAACGTAAACAATTTGTATAGCAAGACTGTGCAAAATGTTTCAGAAACATTTGACGTTCCTGTAGAAAATGAAAATTCAAGCGCTACAGCCAAAGTTTCTGTTTCTGCACCGCACATACCAACAAGCAATCTAATCATCCTAAAGGAAAATCTTGGCACATTATTTTTATAATACAATGAAATTGTACAAGGGGATAATTATTTTTTGTTGAAAAGTTTCTGTAATTAAGATTCACAAAGTTTCCGTGAGCATGAACAAAGTTCAAGGAGCTTCCCCACTTCAACAATGCTCGTCTCTCTCACTTTCACTTTCCTTTTTGAAAAGTTTTGGGTTCCCCTCTATATTTTTTTGTTTTTAAACTTTACAAAAGCACTCAACAATAAATGACTCTCTAAAACTTCCAGGTTGTCTCCCTGGCAGCGCTTTCTTTAAAGCCATTAAGCTAGGCATAAAGTGCTCAAGCAATGGATCCACCCGGATCCCAACGTATATCAAAGCCAATTTTAATCAACAATGATTTGTAATTTAGTAGTGAGCACAAAGCAACATAAATCATGCAATGACGAAGTCTAACTCTCTTCCTATGGATCGGCATGTCATACAAGAACTGTCGGAGTAATGGGCCACGGGTAGGCAAACCCGAGTCCTGGAGCCTTTCAAGACTTTGGGCTGGCTGCGCCCCACGAGCATCCAGAATGAAGCGCCGCCTTTTGGTGGCCGGCTGGCTCATGAGGCCGGCCTCCAGAAGACGGCCAAGTTCCGGAAGGCAGCACCAAGATGGGCCGGCTCCTAGCAGGCGGCCTCCAGAGAGGCCGGCTCCTAGCAGTCGCCCCACGGCGTCCTCAAAGTCTGTGCCTCCATTAATAAGACAAGACAGGGTGTGGCTACAGTGTAGTCCATCACCCCCACGTCCAGGGCAAGGCACGGCCACAGTGCCCCGTACAGGCGGAGGTCTCCACACGGCGTGGCACTGTTGTCACTCCACCCTTGACGTCACTCCTGACAGGTGGAGCCCTGTTCCCACGACGGCCTGTCGGTATGGCCTGCAGGCGGTGGGCCCTACCAGGAAGCGAGAGCCCGGAAGACGGCGGAAGCCCAACCAGTTGGACCCAAGGGAGGCCGGCCTCTAGCAGGCGGCCCACCCTCCCTCGGGGTCCGTGCGCCATTAACCAGAAGAGACACGGAGTGGCTATAGTGATCTCCCACCAGGCGGCGGGACTGTAGCCACGCTCCCCTGACCAAGCATGTGTCATTAGCCCTGCGACTACAGTAATCAGCAACCGACCAGACCCGCAGGCGGCGGGGGTGGCCTGTCGGCTCCGTACCAGACCAGACGGTGGGGGCCCGCCAGGCGGCGGGCCCCAGCAGCCGGCGACCAGAGACACTGACAGCCGGGCCCTACACCCGGCCAAATTACCATTATACCCCTGGGGGGTAGGCCTATATAAACCCCCAGGGCACCCATGCAAAGGGTTCCCAACCTGTTAGAACTAGACTCACACATAGAGGGAGGAGAGAGCAAGCCTGACCTTCTCCTACCTCTAGCATACAGCTCTAGGAGCACCATTGTATGCTAGAGGTAGAGAAGGACCCCGCAGAGCAGGACTAGGGGTGTTATCTCCTAGGAGAGCCTCGAACCTGGGTAAAGTGCGCCGGCGTTCGTGTCAACGCCTCATCCCGCTTCCAGGCACTGGCGACGTTCTACTCGCTCCCACCATGATAAGCCATCCATTGGCATACGTCGCACCCAACCCCCGACATTTGGCGCCCACCGTGGGGCGAGGTGTACCGTCTCCCGGAGACCTGTTCTAGACGGGAACCTTGTTCCTTCCTGGCGAGCGCAGCCAGCCCAACATGCCAGACGGCGTCTGCGCCGACGCGCTGCACGGCGCGGAGGTCGCCTGCGCGGCGAGCTGCCACGCCGATCTTGTTGGCGAGATTCGCCTCTCCGACGAGCCCGCGTCTGATGCGGGCACAGATGGCCCCGAGAGCCGCCTCGTCAGCCTCCTCGATCAGCTCCACGTCGCCAGCGAGCCTGCTGTGGACTTGGAGTCGGTTGGCTCCACCGATGTCGGCGTTCTGGGAACGGGGGTCCCCAGACTTGCCTGCCCGCGGCCCACGGCGTGGCTATGCTAGCGGGCTTGTACGGTCCATCTTCATCAACGAAGTGTTCAAGACCCTCGCGAGGGGCCAAGCCTCGCGAGGCGGGCGGCGCAAGATCTCCTCGGGAGCGGCCTCACCAGGCTGCCTCGCGAGGAGCGGAGATATCAAGGCGGGGAAAACCTCATGAGGCTCTCGTGACGTGAGCCATGAAGATCGACACCAGGCGGGCGCCAGCGCGTGCAGTGTCCTTGTTTCCTCTTTGGTGCTAAGGAGGCAGGCGCAGGCGCGGAGTACCCAGGCATCAGGCAAAGGTTTCCATATCGGTGCAACAAGACCAAGACCAGCAGGACGGCAAGACGGAGGTCACCGTAGAGCCCAAGACGGCGTCACCGCCAGAGCCTTTTGCAGGCGAAGACCGCTTTTGTCAGGATAGCTTGTACTAGCTGTCCCCTTTCAAATTCGCCCGCCGTTGTTGGCTCCCTTCCCGCTCAATATTTGGGGAGAGGACCAGGGCCTATATAAGTAGACCTAACCACCACAGAAGAGGGAAGACGGATCGAGTTCTCGCCCACAAGTCCACAGAGCAAAAGAACACCTCAACCTCAGGAGGCTGTTCTTCCCTTTGTACTGTTCTTCATCAGCCCAAGAGGCAATCCACCACCACACACTGGAGTAGGGTATTACACCACAATGGTAGCCTGAACCAGTATAAATCCCGTGTCTTTTTGTGTTGCGAGTTCGTCGTCACAACTGGAATCAGGGATTTTGCCATCTGCCAGTTCTTTGCCGTCCGCTAGCAGACGGCAAAGAAGGTCTTTGCCATCAGCTACTAAAAAGCAGAAGGCAAACAACTGGCAGACGACAAAGAAGGTCTTTGCCATCTGTCACTTCTTTGCTGTCTGCTGGCTGACAGTAAAGAGAGAGGTGGCCCCCACTAACGAGCCAATTAGAAAAAACTTAACGGCCCCCCTCTTTGCCGTCTGTTAGCAGACGTCAAAGATAAAAAAAGCGGACGACAAAGGCTTGGCCGGCGGCAAAGGCTAACTAACCTAACCTAACTAACGGCCGATCGAGCCCCCCTTCCCGTTACTCCTCTCTGTTTCTCTCCCTCTCTCCTCCCCGACGCCACGCCACCAGATCCACCCACCGCCGCCCCCGCCGCCTGGCCCCGCCCCCGCCGCCCGGCGCCGCCCCCGCCCCCGCTTGCCCCGTCGCCCCACCACCCCGCCGTCCCCACCCCACCCGCCGACGCCTCGTCGCCCTACCATCCCGCCGCCCGGCGCCGCCCCCGCCCCCGCTTGCCCCGTCGCCCCACCACCCCGCCGCCCCCACCCCACCCGCCGACGCCCCGTCGCTCCACCATCCCGGCACCCCGGCGCGCCACCACATCGCCGGCCCACCCGCCCCACTGCCCCGACCGTCCCATTGCCCCGACGCGCCACCACGTCGTCGGCCCACCCGCCCCACTGCCCCGACCGTCCCATTGCTCCGGTGAGTTATTTTTTCTTTTTTTTCTTCTGTTTTTTCATTTTTTTGCTGTTTAATTGTTAGTGATAGATTTAGTGCTAGATATGTGTTATATAGTGTTAGTGTTAGAAGAAAAGAAGAAAAGAAGTAGAAGAAAAAAGAATATGTAAAAGAAAAGAAGAAGAAGAAGAAGAAACGAAGTAGAAGAAGTAGAAGAAGAAGAAAAGAAAAGAAGTAGAAAAAAGATGAAAAAAGAAGAAGAAGAAAGGAAGAAAAGAAAAGAAGTAGAAAAAAGATGAAAAAAGAAGAAGAAGAAAAGAAGTAGAAGAAGAAGAAACGAAATGAAGTAAAAGACGTAGAAAAAAGATGAAAGAAGAAGAAGAAGAAAGGAAAGAAGAAGAAGAAGAGAAAGAAAGAAGAAGAAGGATAGAAGGAAACACCACAACCCCCTGACCCCGACACCACACCCCGACCCCCTGACCCCCTGACCCCGACACCCCGACCCCGACACCACACCCCGACACCCCGACCCCGACACGACACCCCGACCCCGAAACGGCACCCCAACCCCGACACGGCACCCCGACACCGACACGACACCCGACCCCCGACACCTCCCGAAAAGGTGCTCTTTGGCCGTCCAGAGGCCGACGGGGTCATATATTTGTGAATTATGAGTTAGGTCATATATTTTTCGATTTTGTTATGAAAAACATCATATATAATTGTGTTGATCGGGTAGATTTAAATGTGTAGTTCTTTCATCGCTGCGAGGTTTGGTGTTCGACGACCTCGCCGTGCGTTTGATGAGCTCTACCCCTTCGTTCGTGGGTGAGCACGAATGACATGTCCTCCTCCCCCATTAATTATTTGCTCTATTCCGGTGTCCGTGCCGATGAAACTTGATAGCTAGCTATATATGTGTCTTGAATCATCAGTATGCGTAACCAATATGTGTCTCCCGTTCGAAAGCGTTATAGTTATAAATATGCATGCATTTGCATATTTATAACCTTGATTCTTTCGAATTGTCCAACGCTATCCATGGACAGCCCGAGTATGTGTAGATTGGGTTCGTTTTCCCATATGCTTTGCTCTGGATCCGACGCATAAATTTCGTCAGTGCCTCCCCTGTTATTCTCCGGGTACACATCCTCTCTGTTTATTGCAGATACGTGTATCAGGAGAACAGCGGGGAGGTGCTGCCGAAATTTTGCGTCGGATCTGGAGCATAGCATGGGAAAATGAACCCAATCTACACATACTCGGGTGGGATTAGGACCTATCATTACCTATTAGAGTGTAGGTTGCATGGACGTAATAAAATTGACAAAGTAGATCAACTGATGAATATATATATTTGTTGTGTGTCCAGTAGCTCTGAAATTCAAGATGAGTGATCATGCGTGGATGTATACCGGTCACACTGGTCAGAACAAATGGAGCGCTGAATGGTTCACAAAAACCAAGGGGTTTGTGCAAGCCGCATTTGCAAATGGCCAGAGGAAAACCTGGTGCCCCTGTTTCCGGTGCGGCAATTGGGAAAAGAGGACAGATGATGAAATGGGCAAACACCTGCAGAAGAGTGGTTTTACGCCTGATTATACGGTGTGGACATATCATGGTGAGTCTGCCCAACGTGACAGAGCTGAGGTGGATCGTCATCGCACCGATGAGCATGGTACCGGGATGGAAAACATGGTGCAAGACTATGATGATGCTCGGGATCCGGACGAGGAGATGGAGGAATCTGCAAAGGCCTTCAATGAAATGTTGGAGTCTTCAAAACGTCCCCTCCACGAGCACACTGAGCTTTGTCAGTTGGATGCCATCTCACAAGTAATGGCTCTGAAGGCTCAGTTCAACTTGGGCAGAGAATGCTACGACGCAATAATGACAGTATTTGGACGCTTTCTACCCAAAGGCCATGTAATGCCTGCAAACCTGTACCAGTCGGACAAAATCCTCCGTGCACTGAAGATGCCCTATGAGAAGATACATGCCTGTGAGAAAGGATGTGCCTTATTTAGGCTTGACTATGCGGACTTGAACTATTGTCCCATTTGCAAGTCTTCCAGGTATGTTGTGGTAGACAACGGTATGGGTGAGAAGACACAGACCAAAATCCCCGTTAGTGTTCTTCGGTATATGCCAATCGTACCAAGACTTCAACGTCTTTTCATGGTCGAAGAGACGGCCAGACAGATGACATGGCACAAAACAGGCAAAAGAACCAAACTAGATGCAGATGGGAATCTGATGATGGTACACACATCGGATGGCGTTGCGTGGAAAGATTTTGATGAATTACATGCTGACAAAGCGGCAGATCCGAGGCATCCTCGAGTCGGCATCAGCACGGATGGGTTCAGTGTGTTTGGTATGACGGCAGCCCAATACAGTTGTTGGCCCGTATTTGTCTTTCCACTCAATCTCCCCCCCGGACAGATTATGCAAAGAAAGAACATTTTCCTGACGTTGATAATTCCAGGGCCCAACTATCCGGGGAAAAATATGAATGTGTACATGCAGCCGCTTAAGGACGAATTGCAAGAAGCCTGGGATAATGGGTTCAAGACATACGACGCCTATAGCAAACGGAACTTCATAATGCGTGTCTGGTACATGTACTCGACGCATGACTTGCCGGCGTATGCGCTATTCGTTGGCTGGTGTGTGCATGGAAGGTTCCCGTGCCCCACATGCAAGGGAGCTCTTGAGTTTCGTTGGCTTCAGGCCGGTCGCAAGTTTTCTTGCTTCGACATGCATAGACAGTTCCTGGATCCTCGCCATAAGTTCAGGAAAGACAAGAAGAACTTCATCAGAGGTAGAGTTGTCAAAAACTCTGCACCACCTGCGTTGACAGGCCAACAGACCCTGGATCAGTTAAACGCTCTCGAGCCAGATCCAGAGCGTCCAGGGTACTTCAAGGGGTATAATTCTAAGCACGCCTGGACTCACAAGACATGCTTATGGGATCTGCCTTACTTCAAAGACCTCCTTTGCCCACACAACATCGACGTGATGCACACTGAGAAGAATATCGCCGAGGCACTTTTTGGTACATTGTTCGGCATAGATGGGAAGTCAAAGGATAATACTAAGGCTAGAGTCGATCTGGAGGCGCTATGTGATAGGCCGTTACAAAACATGAAAGAACCGAAAGGAAAGCAGAACTGGACGAAGCCAAAGGCATGGTTCAATCTTGGAAGGCCAGCTATGAGGGAAATTATCTTGTGGGTGAAAATGCAGTTGATGTTCCCCGATGGGTATGCAGCGAATCTAAAGAGGGGAGCGAGTCTTGATAAATTGAAGATATTTGGTCTCAAGAGTCATGATTGGCACATATGGATTGAGCGGGTAATGCCGGTGATGTTGCGTGGCTTCATCCCTGAGGATGAATGGCTAGTACTGGCAGAACTCAGCTATTTCTTCCGTGTTCTTTGTGCGAAAGAACTATCGCCTGGCGTGCTAGAAGAAATGGAAGAGTTGGCGCCGGAGTTGATCTGCAAGTTAGAGAAGATCTTTCCACCGGGCTTCTTTAATCCAATGCAGCATTTGATTTTGCATCTCCCGACCGAGGCAAGATTGGGGGGGCCCGTGCAAAATCGTTGGTGCTACCCAACTGAGAGGATGCAGAAGACGCTTCGACAAAAATGTAAAAATAAACGTAGAATTGAAGCATCGATGGCTGAGGCATTCATCACTGAGGAGGCGGCAAACTTCGTGACAGCACACTACGAAGCCAAAAATCGTCATTTGCATAATCCGAAGCCTCGGTACAATGCTGACGAACCTCAAAAGGGTGGATCCAACCTCAGCCTACTCAAAGGGAATCTCGCACCAGCCAGTGGTTCAAAACCAGTATCTTTGGATAACGAAGAATGGCGGACCATTACGTTGTATATCTTCAACAACCTGACAGAAGTGCGGCCGTACATCGAGTAAGTTCTCGGTACATTGTTTCGCAACTTCTATTTCCTTTGAACTGCTCTTATTCCTGGATATTTCATACAGTCGATACGTCGCCATATTCTCGTATGGAGCGGTAATCCAAAAGGATTCCGTCGAAGAGTATGAGCTTCTCGCAAAGCAAGGAGGCGGCTATCCCGGTTTCATCTCTTGGTTCAAACAAACGGTAATTTCTATTAGACCATTTCATTACATTCGCTAATTTCTGCCTAATGCAACAATCCTTTCGTATTAAACTTGTAGGCTAATTCAGAGTCTATGGACGCCGAATTGAGACAAGTCGCTAATGGTTTTGACTATAAGGTCCGTTCATTTGACAAATACGACATCAACGGGTATCGCTTTCGTACCTATGGCAAAGAGCTATCTATGGCCGACCGAAAGTCTACAAATTGTTGTGTATCTGCTATCGGCGAAGGAGGTACCGAGTATTATGGGAGAGTTGAAGCAATTTATGAACTTATATTCTATGGTGACAACCCACCGAATGTCGTACTCTTCAAATGTTATTGGTTTCAGCCGAAGGAGACTAGAAGGACTCATGAACATATAGGGCTAGTTGAAATCAAACAAAGCACCCATTTAGATGTTCCTGATGTCTATATTACGGCTCAACAGGCGACCCAAGTATTCTATCTACCGTGGGCCTGCCAAACTAATCCAAATCTGAAAGGTTGGGATGTCGTTTATGAAGTGCCGCCACGTGCTAGACTATCTCCCCCAAAGGAAGAGGATTATGAACCTCACATTAACCCAGACACATATGAAGGAGAATTCTTCCAAGAGACACGTCTTTCCAAAAAGCGTTTCAAGAACCGCTATACTTCACCCCAAAATATTGAAGTAGACAGCGACAGTGAATCCGACATCAACCCAGAGGAGGAACAAGAAGAGCCGGAACAAGAAGAGGTTACTGCTGCGGATGACCTGTCAATGCTTGACCGATTACGTCAAGGTGGCCTTCCACATGTTGATGCCACTGAACCCTATGAGCCCGTCATTGATTATAGTGATGATGATGATTATGCATTTATTGATGATAGTGATCGAGATTATTAGTAGTGTCAGGTATATAATTTTTTATGTTGTACTTGATGATGATACACTTAAGTGATATACATATTATTATTCATGTCGGTATTTTTTTATGTTGTACTAATTTCGTTTACTCTTTGTCATGGCAGGTGTTGAAAGATGGTGGGCGCTGGTAAGTTTCTTCTAGTGTTTTGCTTAACAAATGCATAAAGACCTAGACTTAGCCTTATTTCCTCCAATATGCTTACCACAATGACCTAGAGTTAGCTTCTTTTCCTCCAAAATGACTTAATAAGCTTACTGACCTCCAAAACCATCCATTTTACCTAAGTTAGCTCTAAAACGATCTATACTTAGCTTTGTTTCCTCCAAAATGACCTAAGTTAGCTCTAGTATGCTTAGTTAACTAGGTTTGCTCAATAATGACATGTACTTAGCTTACTTATGTCAAAAATGGCATAATTAGCTTAGTTAGCTCATAAACAATCCATTTTACCTAAGTTAGCTCTAAAATGACCCATTATACCTTAGTTAGCTCATAAATGATCCATTTTACCCAAGTTAGCTCTAAAATGACCCATTTTACCTAGACTAACTCCAAAATGATCCATTTTACCTATGTTAGCTCTAAAATGACCCATTTTACCTAGGTTAGCTCCAAAATGACCCATCTTACCTAGGTTAGCTCCAAAATGATGCATTTTACCCAAGTTAGCTCTAAAATGACCCATTTTACCTAGATTAGCTCATAAACGATCCATTTCACCTAGGTTAGCTCACAAACGATCCATTTTACCTAGTTTAGCTCCAAAATGACCCATCACACCTAGGTTAGCTCTAAAATGATGCATTTTACCAAAGTTAGCTCATAAACGATCTATTTCACCTAGGTTAGCTCATAAACGATCCATTTCACCTAACTTAGCTCAAAAACGATCCATTTCACCTAGGTTAGCTCCAAAATGACCCATCTTACCTAGGTTAGCTCTAAAATGATGCATTATACCTAAGTTAGCTCATAAACGATCTATTTCACCTAGGTTAGCTCATAAACGATCCATTTCAACTAAGTTAGCTCATAAATGATCCATTTCACCTAAGTTAGCTCATAAATGGCATATACTTCTTCTTCTAGTCACCTTTTTCTAACTTTCTTATTTGCCTTTTTGCAGATTTCATTCACTTCACGGAAGCTAGCTTGCTATGATGGAGTGCTTGTTTTTTCTTTCATTCTCCTCTAGTATTCTTCTAGCTTGCTATGATGGAACTTGCTATCTTGATGAAACTTTGCATTGTAATATGTATGGATGGAACAATGTGTATGTGCAACTTGCTATGTATGAATGGATGGAACTATATATGTATGCACGATGAAACTTATGTGCTGGATATGTCATATGTTTGCTGTTAAATAGCCCTGTGAAATATATATATATATGTCATATATTTGCTGTGAAAATTGCTGGATTAAAAAAACAGAAAAAAGAGGCACCTTTGCCGTCAGCCGCTGATGGCAAAGGCGCCTTTGCCGTCCACCGCGGACGGCAAAGAAGCCACGTGGCGGCCACCTGTGCTCCCTGGGAGCTGACCCATTTGGTCAGTTTGCCTACAGCGGCGGACGGCAAAGGCTTTGCCTACAGTGGCAGACGGCAAAGACTTTTCCCGCAGTGACGTCCAGCTGACGTCATTCGGCGGACGGAAAAGGCCGGATGCTCTTTGCCGTCAACGGCGAATGGCAAAGGCTGCCGTTAGCCGCCTAATGGACTAACAACACATTTATTGCCGTCGGCTTTCTTTGCCGTCCGCCGCTGATGGCAAAGGCCCCTTTGCCGTCCGCTTCAGAAAGCAGACGGCAAAGAAGCTCTTTACCGTAGCCTACTTTGCCGGAGCCTTTTGCCGTCCGCCATCCTTGCCTTTGCCGTCTGCCGTGGCAGATGGCAAAGTAGCTGATTCCTGTAGTGGTTCGTCCGCGAGATCTTAGAGAGCTAGGGCGTAGATCGGTAGGAGGGAAAGAACTTCGCGCGCACCCCAGAGTTCGAACCTTAAGGGTTTTGCCGAAACCCCACATCTGACATTTGGCGCACCAGGTAGGGGTGCGCCGGAGCTTCTTCTCCGCCAATCGACTTTCCCACGCTCCGTGGCCACGATGTCCGGCAACCCAAGGGCTGATTCCGACCGCTGGGCAACTTGGCCGGCCCGAGCGGTGACACCTGCCCATGAAGACCTCGACCCCGCACCCCAGGCACCGCGAGCGCCGTCCAACACTGCGGGGTGCGGGCGGCGTGGCCAGGCGTCGTCCACCCTCACACCACGGCAAGTACGAGCCGCTGCAAGGCAGCAAGCCACGCCGCAGCAACAGCGCCGCATTCACGGCGGGAGCAGGCAAACATGTGGGCAGCGCTCACGGTGGCGCGAGAGCTGCTGCGGTGCCGGCTGATGGAGAGCGACCGGGATGCACTGCTGGAGCGCGTTGCTGAGCTGCTGGATGCGACGGCATCAGGAGTGCCGCCCTTCTGCTATCAGCTTCCTTCTCAAGCCACGCCGGGGTCTCACGACGGGCCTCGCCGCAACCACGCGCCATCGGGTGCGCTTGGGGGCTTTGTCGACACCAGCACGGCCGGCGGCGCCGGGGGCTCCACCGCCCCCATGCCGCCCGCGATGAGCATGGGTACAAGCGTTGCCTCTCATGGTTCCAGTGAGATGCCGCGCTACCATCCTCAGGACGCCGCGCAGGGCCGGGCAACATGGGGTGTGGGGCACTACAGCGAGGTGTTCGGGGTGACAGCCCCGGAAGCCTACGTGCCCCGCATGATGGACCAGGAGTACGCGCCGGAGGACGACCCTGGCTCGTCCCTCGGAGAAGAGTGGGAAGAAGGGACGCTGGAAGTTGAAGCCTTCCCGGAACCAACAGAGAACCGCAACGATCGCGCCGGCGACAACGACTACAGGGTACCACTAATTTCTCAGGAGCAGGCTTACGCTAACCATGGGCTGCAAGTGAATCAGGTCACGGCGTCAGTCGGCGACCCCGGCGCAGCAGCATCCCTTCCGCCGGGGGGATCACGCTAGGGGGCGCGGGGAGGGAGCCAGGAATGAGGCCCCTTCCCACGTCACGCGAAGCCAGGCAACGCCCGGAGGTAGGCCCTCTGCTGGGGAGGTGCCGGCGAGCCTTCCCCCGGCAGAGGACCCGTGGTCGCCGGGGGCACCGCTGGCGTCCCCTTTCCCTCCTTTGTGTCGTCCAGGTTGCCGGTCGGCTCAAAGGTGGTCGAGGGAGGCGCAAGGCGGGGCCCTCGTCTGGCGATATGAAGCAAGGCCGGTTCCTGTGAAAAAGGCCCAGTGCCTGTGAAGCTCGCCGCCCATGACACTCTCACGTAATAATGAGTGGGGCTGTACACGCCCCGGAGTCTCAGGGGTGCCGGCCTCAGGCCCTGGGGCTCCCTCCCACGCCTAGTGGCAGCACTTAGCTCCGCGCTGGTGAGAAAACTTGAAGACCTGAAGACTAGACTAGGCGCCGGACGCGGCCATTTGCTTTGGATCTCTTCTTCCGTAGCCTTGCTTTCTGGATTTGGATTTAAGTTGATGTCAAGCTTTTGTCGATGCGTGCGGGGGGTGCATTTTCTCGTTCAAAGCGATTTCTTGCCGTCGGGTTCTTGCCTTATTCTCGAGCTCACACTCGCCGCCTCCCCCTCGCGGGCCCCTCGCGAGCGGGGCTGGGCCCAGCACGCACGCCGTGCGCGCCGATCAGCGCAGGAACCTCACGAGGTCCTCTCGGGCAGGTCAGCAGACCCTACAGGAGCCCCGCGGCGACGCTCGACCTCACAATACGATTCGGGGTCTGCCCCGGCTAAGGTAAACAGCATCGGCAAGACTTGCCATCAGACTCATGGCAGTCCAAAATGCACCCTTGATTCAGCGCAGAGAAATAGAAATCATGATTCATTTACATGAGGGGCTCCCCCTCCCAAAATGCTCTCACAATCTTTAGGGGCCACGCCCAAGTTTTTGCATACAGGGTGAAGCAGTAAAGGGATGAGGAATTAGCCAGATATGTCGCTCGCCGCGTCCTCCGCGTCATCTTCGGACGCGCTGCTCGCGTCGCTGACGTCGTCGTTGGCGCCACCGCCACCACGCAAATGTGTACGATCACGATCAGGGACTCACGGGAAGATATCACAACACAACTCTAAAACATAAATAAGTCATACAAGCATTATAATACAAGCCAGGGGCCTCGAGGGCTCGAATACAAGTGCTCGATCATAGACGAGTCAGCAGAAGCAACAATATCTGAGTACAGACATAAGTTAAACAAGTTTGCCTTAAGAAGGCTAGCACAAAAGTAGCAACGATCGAAAAGGCAAGGCCTCCTACCTGGGACCTCCTAACTACTCCTGGTCATCGTCATCGGCCTGCACGTAGTAGTAGGCACCTCCAGTGTCGTAGGTGTCGTCGTCGACGGTGGCGTCTGGCTCCTGAACTCCAACATCTGATTGCGACAATCCGATATAGAAAGGGGAAAAGAGGGAGAAAAGCAACCGTGAGTACTCATCCAAAGTACTCGCAAGCAAGGAGCTACACTACATATGCATGGGTATATGTGTAAAGAGGCATATCAGTGGACTGAACTGCAGAATGCCGGAATAAGAGGGGGATAGCTAGTCCTGTCGAAGACTAAGCTTCTGGACATCTCCATCTTGCAGCATGTAGAAGAGAGTAGATTGAAGTCCTCCAAGTAGCATCGCATAGCATAATCCTACCCGGCGATCCCCTCCTCATCACCCTGTTAGAGAGCGATCACCGGGTTGTATCTGGCACTTGGAAGGGTGTATTTTATTCAGTATCCAGTTCTAGTTGTCATAAGCTCAAGGTACAACTCCGGGTCGTCCTTTTACCGAGGGACACGGCTATTCGAATAGATAAACTTCCCTGCAGGGGTGCACCACATAACCCAACACGCTCGATCCCAATTGGCCGGACACACTTTTCTGGGTCATGCCCGGCCTCGTAAGATCAACACGTCACAGCCCCACCTAGGCTCAACAGAGAGGTCAGCACGCCGGTCTAAACCTATGCGCGCAGGGGTCTGGGCCCATCGCCCTATGCACACCTGCACGTTGCGAACGCGGCCGCGAGCAGACCTAGCAACCCACACGATCACGGCGGTTACGTCAAAGCGGTCCAACACGGCGCGCGCCACTCAGTCGCTGACGTCAAAAGAGCTTCGGCTGATACCACGCCGTCGGGATACCCATAACTACTCCCACGTAGATGGTTAGTGCGTATAGACCAAATGGCCAGACTCAGATCAAATACCAAGATCTCGTTAAGCGTGTTAAGTATCCGCGAACGCCGACCAGGGCCAGGCCCACCTCTTACCTAGGCGGTCTCAACCTGCCCTGTCGCTCCGCCACAAAGATCCACTTGCGGGTACTCCTACGAGCCGACCCGACTTTAGTCATCACATGTGTCATGTATATAGTATATAAGTATATACCCGCGATCACCGCCCAGGTGATCACGGCCCGATAGTGTAGCACAGCAGACGGACAAGAATGTAGGGCCACTGATGGAAATCTAGCATCCTATACTAAGCATGTAGGATTGCAGGTAAAGGTATCAACAGTAGTAGCAAGGATAGGCTATGCATCAGAATAGGATATTGAAAAGCAGTAACATGCTACACTACTCTAATGCAAGCAGTATAGAGGAGAGTAGGCGATATATGGTGATCAAGGGGGGGGCTTGCCTGGTTGCTCTGGCAAGTAGGAGGGGTCGTCAACTCCGTAGTCGAACTGGGCAGCAGCAGTGTCGGTCTCGTAGTCTACCGGAGAGAAGAGGGGGAAGAAACAGTAAATACAATGCAAACATAAGCATGACGATGCGTGACATGACAATGAGCGGTGCTAGGGGTGTCCTAACGCGACAGTAGGTGGTACCGGTGAAGGGGGGGAACATCCGGGAAAGTATTCCCGATGTTTTGCGTTTTCGGACAGACGGACCGGAGGGGGAAAGTTGCTAGTTCGATAGGTTAGGGAGGTGTGGTGGATGAACGGACCGCGTATTCGGATTCGTCTCGTCGTTCTGAGCAACTTTCATATAGAAAACATTTTCATCCGAGTTACGGTTTAAAAGATATGAATTTTCAAAGTTTATTTGAATTTCTGGAATTATTTATATTAAGCAAAAATGAATTATGACGTCAGCATGAGGCAATGCTGACGTCAGCAGGTCAACAGGTCGGCTGACCAGTCAAACCAGACAGGTGGGTCCAGTGGGACCCACCTGTCATTCACTATTTAGGTTAATTAGGGTTTAGCTAATTAATTATTATTTAATTAAATTAAACAGGATTA
>NC_057805.1:52339179-52426679 GCF_018294505.1 Triticum aestivum
GAAGGAAATAACGCAAGCTCGAAGCATGTCTTCGAGAACTTGATTGACGCGTTCAACTTGTCCTTGCGATTGAGGATGAAACGCAGTACTGAATGACAGATGAGTTCCCATTGCTTCTTGGAAACTTGCCCAGAATCTTGAAGTGAATAAGCTGCCACGGTCTGAGCTGATAACCAATGGAATACCGTGGAGTGAAACAATCCTGGACATATAGAGCGTTGCCAACTGGCTAGCAGTGATCGTTTCTTTGACCGCCAGAAAATGTGCAACTTTGGAAAGCCGGTCAATGACGACAAGAATAGCATCATTACCTTTCTGCGATTTGGGAAATCCAGTGACGAAGTCCATCTCAACATGGTCCCATTTCCATTCAGGAATAGAGATAGGTTGCAGAGTTCCAGCAGGCCTTTGATGTTCTGCTTTGATACGACGGCAAACGTCACACTCAGCAACATAACGAGCAATGTCTTGCTTCATATTAGCCCACCAGAATCTTTGACGGATGTCTTGGTACATCTTTGTACTACCCGGATGGATACTTAGAGGCGTATCATGAGCTTCTTTCATAACTTCCTGTGTCATATCCAGGTTTTTCTCTGTACATGGCACCACTAGGCGGCCCTTGAAGTATAGGGTGCCATCTTCGGAAATGGTGAAGAATGAGGGCTTTCCTCCTGCGAGGTAGCGCTTAATCTTGTAGGCTTCAGAGTCATACTTCTGTAGCCTTTTGATGCTGTCCTCGAGATCTGGTTTAGCAACTAGGGTATTGAGGGAACCCTGGGTAACAACGTGGAGGTTCACCTTGCCAAATTGTTTAGGAGGGGGAGCGAGTGCATACAGGGTGAAGCAGTAAAGGGATGAGGAATTAGCCAGATATGTCGCTCGCCGCGTCCTCCGCGTCATCTTCGGATGCGCTGCTCGCGTCGCTGACGTCGTCGTTGGCGCCACCGCCACCATCACCAGCGCCGGCGTCCCCATCGTCGACCATGTTGCCTCCGTCGGCGGCGACTACTACCGCGTCGTCCTCTGAAGTGAAGGCTCTGACCAACGCGTCCACATTGTCTTCCACCGACCGCGCCAGGTCGCCCCGGACGGCCTGCGGTACGGGGGAAATGGCGGCGTTGAAGTCGAAGTCGGGGAAGGTGTTCCTGAGGTGGCTGAAAACATGGGAGAACGCGCGCCCGAGCAGGCCCCGACCTCTCTCCTCCATGAGCCGGTGAGCCCTGTTAGACCGGGCTTCCAGGCGCGTCACCACGTCGGTGAAGAAGGTCAGGTGGCTAGCGTAGTCATTCGAGTGGGGGTGCGGTGCATTCTCGTCGCAGATGTGGCCCAGGGCGGTATTAGCCCTGTTCCAGAGGTCCTGAAGCATGGGGACGTGCTCGCGCTCCAGCGTCCGTCGTTGGAGCACTTCCTCCCTGTTTTGCCGCGTGATGGCCTCGGCGTCATCAACCCGTTTCCGAAGAGAAAGCAGCTCAGCGCGGGCGGAGGTCAAATCCGCCTGCGCCGTGACCAGGGCGGCAGCCGTGGCCTCCCCACGCCTCTCCGCCTCGTCCAACCTGGGCTTGAGGGCAGCGGCCCTGCCCGCATCCTCCGTTCCTGCGAGCTTCAACTTCAAGTCATACCTACCCTCCAGGTCTGCGCGAACCTCGACCACCCGGCGGTCGACTTCCTCCTGGACCCTGGCCTCGCGAGCCCCGACGGCATCTTCCGCCTGAGCAACTTGACACTCCCTCATCTCCAGTTGTTCGAGCTCAAGGCTGCGCTCCACGTCTTCCAGAGCCAGCGCTTCCTCACACCTCCGGACCTCCTCTTCCTCAGCGGGCATCCCCCTCAGCGATGCAAGGGCGGCTCTGCACGCATCCACCTGTTGCTCGAGGGACGCACTCCAGGCCCAGAGCTCCCACGCGCGTTTCTCCGCAGCCTCGCGACGGCGGTCAGCCTCGCGAGCCTCCTCCAAGGCTCGAGAGCAAGCTTCGCGGGAAACCTTGAGGGACGCCTCGGCCTTCGCATTGTCGAGATCACGCTGATAGCAGCCAAGGTTGATGGCCACCCTCAGCTTACGCCGTTCCTCCACCAGCCGCAGACCTTCAGCCTCAAGGTGCGAGTCGACGCCCGCAAGTTCTTCACCGAGTCGGCTCATCGCGCCCATCGCCTTTTGGAAGAGCTCATGGCAAACAACGCTTCGTCCGTGCTCAGGCTCGAACGCATGACCCACCTCGTCCTCCACCTCGGGGGCTATAGGCAGGACATCAAGTGGCGCGCCGCCTCTCGGCAGGGGGTTGGGGGCTGGCGTCGCACCAGGTGCCGGCCCGACCTCGCGAGAAGCTCTGGCCAGACGCGGCCCGCTGCTTGAGGAAGAGCCGAAGGACGAAGGCAACCAGATGCTGTCCATAACCAGAGGAGGAGATCAGGGAACGCCCTCCAGGCTCCAAGCCAGACCGTGCAGGAAGGGCAGCGAAGCCACGAATTCAAGGCTCCATGAAGGCGAGCGCACCCCCTTTGCCGACCCAGTTCCGGGCGCGGCGTACAGGTTCGGGGTGCACAAGGCCAGTGGGGGTGCCGCGGAAGGCGAGGATTGCTTCACGAGGGACCCAACGGCCCTGGCAGAAGGGGTCCTGAAGAACTAACGTCAGGAAGGAAATCAACAATCAAGAAATCACAAGGTGTAGTACTTACTCGTCGATAGCAAAGTACTTTCGCCGCTTCAACGGCCCGAAGATGTTGTTGCTTCTCGGGGATACTTTCCTCTTGCGGAGCTCCTCGAAGTCCACGCAAAGCCGACCGAAGCGCTGGACGTGACGGCCGGTGCGAGGCAGGGCCGAAGAAGAGCTTGGAGAGACAACTTCGGGGGCGCCTGGCTACGGCGAACAGTCGGGCGCCGTCTCGCTACGACTTCCCGAGGCTTCGGGGGCTTTGACCTCGGGAACCGCGTGTCGCGCCGCCTCAGTAACCAACGCCCCAGGGGAGGGATCGCGAGCTCCCGAGGACGACGCCCCCTGATCACCGCTCGGCATGTGCTCTTCAGCGCTTGGGCCGCCGGCCTCCGTCGGAGCTCGCCCTCCTGCACCCTCACTTAGGGCGAGCTCGGCACTGGCGACGAGGAAGGGGACCACGTCGACGGGGTTCTCGCGGGGCCCCACCAGGCCGATCGGGCGCATGCCCCACTCATCAAAGGAGGGCATGCTCGCGGCAAACTCATCCTTGTTCTCGCAATGGTACAGCAGACAGCTCTTCATGGGCATGTCGTCCGGCAGAGGGGTACCCGTCAGGACCATAAGCATTGTCTCCCGCGTCTTAAGAGGAAGCCCTTCCTCTTGAAACCGCATGTGGTCCTGACTGCTAAGCAAGGCCCACATCGGGCGGGAATGGCCCTAAAGCGGAGCGACTCGGCGCTTGACGAACTCCTTCACCACCATAGGCGCAGTCACACCGCGGTCCTTCAACCTCCTCAGCCTGGCCCAGACGGGAGCAAGGCGGGGGCTCGTGAGCTTCTGATGGCTCCAACCGAAGTTTGGAATAGCAGGCCCCGCCGAGGCATGGAGTAGAGGGCTGAGCACACCGGCGTCGACAAACACCCATCATGTCCGGAACTCGCTCGTGGATGGAGGGAGCTCAAAGTCAATCACCGCACCTGCCGTCGCGCCCACAGCCTGGAAGCTCACGCACCCCGAGCTCTAACGAGGGTCAGTCAGATGCAATGAGAAGAAATGGCGGAAGAAGGCCACCGAAGGAGCGATGCCCATCATGGCTTTGCACAAAAAGCAAAGACAGCGAGGAGGGTCACAGATTGGGGGTCGAGATGCAGCATGTGGATCTGATAATGCTCGAGCACCGCGTTGAAGAAGGCGGAGAAGGGAGGAATCAGACCAGCCCAGAGGGCATCTATGAAGATAGGGACCTCAGTGGCGGCCCTGGCCATGCGAGTGCGAGACGTGGGCCAAGCCACCGTCTCTCCCCACCCGTTGAAGCTGGAAGCGAGCATTGGACGCACCTTGTCCATGGCCTCGTCGTTGAGCACCCGGGGACGGCCGAGCGCCGGCTCGACGGCCGGAGGTGCGCTCAGCAAAGACAAGGGTTTCTTCCCCTTGTCTGCTTGTTTCGGCGCCATGGCGCTGGAGCTGGCAGGAGGCAGGTCAGATCGGAGAGGAGGAGCAGAGCCTCGAGGAGGCAGAGAGATTGGGGAAGCAAGACACAGACAACGGAGGAATAACTATGTAGACTGCGGGGGCCGCATTGCTAGGCGGATTCAAAGGCAGCGTGGGAAGTGGAGATGCCCACGTCCAATCAACCGCCACGCGTCGACCAAGGCCGCAGCCTTTGGGGGCCCGCGGCGCTCCGTGCTTGACCCTTGGCTTCGCTGCGACGCCAAGCCCGAGTGCACCTTGGGCCCGGGGGCTACTGTCGGCGTTCTAGGAACGGGGGTCCCAGACTTGCCTACCTGCGGCCCACGGCGTGGCTATGCTAGCGGGCCTGTACGGCCCATCTTCATCAACGAAGTGTTCAAGACCCTCGCGAGGGGCCAAGCCTCGCGAGGCGGGCGGCGCAAGATCTCCTCGGGAGCGGCCTCACCAGGCTGCCTCGCGAAGAGAGGAGATATCAAGGCAGGGAAAACCTCACGAGGCTCTCATGACGTGAGCCATGAAGATCGACACCAGGCGGGCGCCAGGCGGGCGCTAGCGCGTGCAGCGTCCTTGTTTCCTCTTTGGTGCTAAGGAGGCAGGCGCAGGCGCGGAGTACCGAGGCATTAGGCAAAGGTTTCCATATCGGTGCAAAAAGACCAAGACCAGCAGGACGGCAAGATGGAGGTCACCGTGGAGCCCAAGATGACGTCACCACCAGAGCCTTTTGCAGGCGAAGACCGCTTTTGTCAGAATAGCTTGTACTAGCTGTCCCCTTTCAAATTCGCCCGCCGTTGTTGGCTCCCTTCCCGCTCAATATTTGGGGAGAGAACCAGGGCCTATATAAGAAGAGCTAGCCACCACAGAAGAGGGAAGACGGATCGAGTTCTCGCCCACAAGTCCACAGAGCACAAGAACACCTCAACCTCAGGAGGCTGTTCTTCCCTTTGTACTGTTCTTCATCAGCCCAAGAGGCAATCCACCACCACACACTGGAGTAGGGTATTACACCACAATGGTGGCCTGAACTAGTATAAATCCCGTGTCTTTCTGTGTTGCGAGTTCGTCCGCTAGATCTTAGAGAGCTAGGGCGTAGATCGGTAGGAGGGAAAGAACTTCGCGCGCACCCCAGAGTTCGAACCTTAAGGGTTTTGCCGGAACCCCACATCCGACAACCGACCCGATGCTTGTCGACTCTGACACTGCGTCACTCGACGCCTTCCCACCAACTTGGTGGTCTACAATGAACCGCTTCCTCGCACAGACAGCGGTGGCAGCACTGACACGGAAGTGCTCGTCATCAGCCACGGCGAGCACTCTGGCGGAGGTGGCCAGGATCCGCTGCAGGCGGCGCTGCAAGACCTGACTGCGCCCATTCCAGAAGACGCCGACACCGAGATGCTG
Organism: Triticum aestivum; assembly: GCF_018294505.1. Classification (NCBI taxonomy): domain Eukaryota; kingdom Viridiplantae; phylum Streptophyta; class Magnoliopsida; order Poales; family Poaceae; genus Triticum; species Triticum aestivum. The sequence goes on from NC_057805.1 coordinate 52,344,702, forward strand.
GAGGCGCGCCGCGTCCAGCTCGTCGAAAGCGCCAATAGGCTGGCCAGCATGAGACGCCTTTCAGAGGCCTACTAGCGTGAGATGGACCGTGCCGTCGGCGGCACGCCGGCTCCTGGTGGGCCTAGCTGCATCGGCCTGATCCGGTAGCACGGCGCGACCATTGCCAGCGTGTTCGGGACAGATCGTCCCGTCTACGCCACGCCCGCAGAGAACATACGGGCCGCCCAGGCGGCAGTAGACGAGCTAAACAAGCTCGAGGGCGACGAGCGTCACCACATGACGGAGCGCGTCCAGCAGCTCCTTGACGCGGCTGCTGAGCAGCAAGAGGCCGACTGCCGCACTGAAGCGCCCAATCGGCGAAACGACGACCCGCCTCCTCGCCGAGATCAAGGCGCGACATCCCGGACGCCGACTGGTGGCGTCTGCGGTAGAAGAGACAAGGAGCCGGATGCCAGCCGCAGCCGGACTCGCATCACCATCGAGCGCGACCAAGATGGCCGCCCAAGAGCAGTGGAATGACGGGACGACTGTCCGCCTCCCCCTCCTCCCCGCAGGGAGAGGCCTGCTTCCCCGCCGCCTGTTGACCACCCGACACTCGGCGACCGCCTTGGCCGCCGGGAAGGAGTCAGAGAGAACGACGCCCGCCACCGGATCGACCGCCTCAACCGATCCCTGGTACTAGAAGAAGACGAGTTGGGTCCGCCCTGTTTTGGCCCCCGCATCCGAGATGAGGCCTTCCCCAAAGGGTTCACACTCCCGAGACATACGCCCAAGTACACGGGCTCCGTGAAGCCGGAGGACTGGCTGGTCGACTACTCCACAGCCGTCGGCATCGCCAACGGCAACAAGCACGTTGTCGTGAAGTATGTTCCGCTCATGCTCCAGGGCACATCGCGGACATGGCTGAACAGCTTGAAGCCCCGCAGCATCAACAGCTGGGTCGATTTCACCGAAGCCTTCATCTGCAACTTCACGAGCACATACAAGCGGCCGCCCAAGCCTCACCAGCTCTCCTTGTGCATCCAAGGCCCCAACGAGTCGACTCGTGATTACCGCACGCGCTGGGCCGAGCTGCGCAACTCTTGCGAGGGCGTGTACGAGGTGCAGGCCATCGAGTACTTCACTGCCGGGTGCCGAGAAGGCACCCTCCTCAAGCACAGCTCCTCTGTGACGAGCTGGCGACCCTCGACGAACTGCTGATCATAGCAGACAAGTACGCCACGGCCGACTCCTCCATGAAGGCGGAGATCCAAGTTGACGCATCTAGCAAAGTGGCTCCTCAAGCTCCTCGGACTCCAGCTGGCGACAGCAGTCGGCGTCAGCAATCGAATGACAACAAGCGCAAGGCCACGCAGCCGGCTTCCACAAGCCGGCAGGTGGCGACAGTCGAAGACCAGGAGCCGGAAGGGCAGCCTCTACCCAAGCGTTAGAAGGGCGGCAAGCCCAACTGGCTGCCCGCCTTCTCATACGAGCGGACTCTTGACGCACCCTGCAAGTTTTACAGCGGCGCGAAGCCGTCCAATCACACCACTCGGAAATGCCACTGGCTCACCAAGATCGCCAAGGGCGATGGACTCCTGCCTCCTCCGCCTGCCGGACCGCCGCCTCCTCCTCCTTCCCAGCAGCCGGCGGTTCGTCCGGTCAGTGCCATACAAGACGAGTATCCTGAAGAGCATGGAGCTTATGTTGTGTTCACCAGTGTGCCCGACAATAAGCACAGTAGACGGCAACGGCAACAAGAAGTACACACAGTAGCATCAGAGACCCTCGAGTTCATGCATTGGTCTGAGAAGCCTATCAGTTGGAGCAGAGCTGACCACCCGGAGGTGATGCCCTCTCCTGGTTCTTATGCCCTGGTTTTGGATGCCACCTTCGCCACAGAGAGGCGAGCTGCTCGCTTCTCCCGAGTTCTGATAGATGGCGGCAGCAGCATCAACATCCTGTACCGAGACACTATGGAGAAGTTAGGAATCAAACAGAGGCAGCTTCTGCCCAGTCGGACTGTATTCCATGGCATAGTTCCTGGCCTTTCCTACTCACCAATCGGCAAGACACAGATAGATGTCCTCTTCGAAGACAAAAATCACTTTCGCCGAGAGCCAGTCTGGTTTGAAGTGGTGGACCTTGAGAGCCCCTATCATGCATTACTTGGCCGACCTGCTCTGGCCAAGTTCATGGCGGTCCCCCACTATGCTTACCTCAAGATGAAGATGCCAAGCACCAAGGGAATCCTGACCATAGCCGGAGACTACAAGAAGTCATCCGCCTGTGCGGCAGACAGCAGCCGGCTAGCCGAGTCCCTCGTGATTGCAGCAGAGAAGCGGCTCCTTGACCGGGTTGTGGCGATGGCAGGCAAGCAGCCGGAAATGTCACCCAACCCCAAGGAATCGGAAGCCGAGGGCTCGTTCAAGCCGGCAAAAGAAACGAAGAAGATACCCTTGGACTTGGAGCACCCGGAGAGGCACGCTGTCATAGGTGCAAACCTTGACAGCAAATAGGAAAGCGAGCTCGTCGATTTCCTCCGTGAGAATCGGGACATCTTTGCATGGTCTCCCAAGGACATGCCGGGTGTTCCGACGGATTACGCCGAGCACAAGCTACATGTCCGGCCTGATGCCAAGCCAGTCAGGCAGCCCTTGCGCCGCCTGTCAGAAGAAAAGAGAAGACTTGTTGGAGAAGAGATAGCCCAGCTTCTAGCAGCCGGCTTCATCATGGAAGTATTCTTTCAGAATGGTTAGCCAACCCAGTCCTTGTACTGAAGAAGAATAAGCAGTGGCACATGTGTATCGATTATACCAACCTCAACAAAGCTTGCCCCAAAGATCCCTTTGCACTGCCGAGAATTGACCAAGTGATAGACTCCACAGCCGGATGCGAGCTGTTGAGTTTTTTGGATGCATATTCAGGGTATCATCAGATCAAGCTGAACCCGGCCGACAGGCTGAAGACCGCCTTCATCACACCATTCGGAGACTTCTGCTACTTGACCATGACGTTCGGCTTGAGGAATGTCGGCGCCACGTTTCAACGTTGCATGCAGAAGTGTATCCTCGAGCAACTCGGCAGGAACGCCCATGTCTATGTGGACGACGTTGTGGTGAAGACGGAGAAGCGTGGCACGCTGCTAGAAGACCTCAAGGAAACCTTTGAAAACTTGCGCCGATTTCAAATCAAGTTCAACCCGGAGAAATGCGTCTTTGGAGTACCAGCCGGCCAGCTTCTTGGCTTCCTGGTCTCAGAGCGCGGCATAGAGTGCAACCCTGTGAAGATCTAGGCCATCGAGAGGATGGAGGTCCCCACCCGACTCCTGGACGTGCAAAAATTAACCGGCTGCTTGGCATCCATCAGCCGTTTCATCAGTCGGCTGGGTGAGAAGGCTCTTCCCCTGTACCAGCTCATGAAGAAGACCACTTTTTTCGAGTGGAACGACAAGGCGGACGAAGCTCTTCTCCAGCTCAAGAAGATGTTGACCACTCCGCCTGTCCTGGCGGCTCCGACTGCTAAGGAGCCCATGCTCCTCTACATCGCCGCTACCAGTCGGGTGGTCAGCACAGTCATAGTTGTGGAGCGCAAGGAAGAAGGCAAAGCACTACCAGTCCAGAGGCCGGTGTATTACCTGAGTGAAGTATTGTCCGCCTCCAAGCAGAACTACCCCCACTATCAGAAGATGTGCTACGACGTGCATTTTGCCGCCAAGAAGCTGAAGTCGTACTTTCAAGAGCACCCAATCACTGTGGTCTGCACTGCTCCACTTGCCGAGATCATTGGAAGCCGAGATGCTTCAGGCCGAGTGGCCAAATGGGCCATAGATTTGGCCCCCTACACCATCTACTACCAGCCTCGCACCGCCATCAAGTCCCAAGCACTGGCCGACTTCCTCGTCGACTGGGCCGAGACCCAGTACCTGCCGCCAGCGCCGGACTCCACATATTGGCGAATGCACTTTGATGGTTCCAAGATGCGCACCGGTTTGGGAGCCGGTGTCGTCCTCACCTCTCCCAAAGGCGACAAGCTCAGATAGGTGCTGCAAATTCACTTTGCCGCCTCCAACAATGTAGCAGAAATGAAGCACTTATACATGGGCTCCGGCTTGCCAAGGAACTCGGCATTCGTCGGATCCTGTGCTATGGAGACTCGGACTTGGTGGTCCAGCAGTCGTCAGGCAACTGGGACGCCAAGGATGCAAATATGGCCAGCTACCGCTTCCTCGTCCAGCAACTCAGTGGATACTTTGAAGGGGCGAGTTCCTCCATGTGCCAAGGAATGACAATGAGCAAGCAGATGCCTTGGCACGGATCGGCTCCACCCGGCAAGCAATACCAGTCGGCGTCGCCCTGCAATGCCTCCTTAAGCCGTCTGTCAAGCCGTCGCCAGAATCAGACTCCATCTTCGTGCCGGCTCCTCCTGAAGCAGTCGGGTCTGACTTGAGGACCCCAGCAGCCGGCATGGGGACTTCGGCAGGCGGCTCGGGGACTGCAACAGTCGCACCCGGCCCGGGGACTTCAGAACCCGGCCTGAGGACTGCAGCAGTCGGCCCAGGGACTTCATCAACGCAGCAAGCGGCAGTCAACTCCAACCCGCCGCCTCCCAGCCCAACCGCCCTCGTGCAAATTGCAGTTCTGGTAGTCGAAGAGATAGCGGCACCTTCATGGGCTCAGCCCATCCTCAACTTTCTAGTGAACAAAGAGCTGCCAACTGATGAGATATCGGCCCGACAAGTGCAATGTCGGACAGCAGCATACACCATTGTCAACAGAGAACTTGTAAGGCACAGTGTCACTGGCGTGTACCAGCGATGCGTGGAGCCGGAGACAGGCCAAGCAATCCTCAAAGATATCCACCAAGGCGAGTGTGGTCACCACGCGGCTTCAAGATCACTTGTTGCCAAAGCTTTCCGCCATGGTTTTTTCTGGCCGACTGCTCTAGAAGATGCCAAAGACTTGTTCCAGAAGTGTAAAGGGTGCCAGAAGTTCCGCTCCAAGCCACATCTACCGGCTTCTGCACTCAAGACTATCCCCATTGCCTGGCCCTTTGCCGTCTGGGGCCTGGACATGGTGGGACCGTTCAAGACAGCACGCGGCGGCATGACTCATTTTCTTGTTGCTGTGGACAAATTCACCAAGTGGATAGAAGCGAAGCCAATCAAGAAGCTGAATGGTCCGACTGCTGTGACTTTCATCGCTGACATCACCATTCGGTATGGCATACCACACAACATCATCACCGACAACGGCACAAAGTTTGCCAAAGGCGCCCTGGCTCGTTTCTGCGCGACATAGGGCATCCGACTGGACTTAGCGTCCGTTGCCCATCCGCAGTCACACGGCCAGGTGGAGCGATCAAACGGCCTCATTTTGTCCGGCATCAAGCTCCGGCTGGTCGAACCTCTGGAGCGTTCGGCCGGCTGCTGGCTCGATGAGCTGCCGGCCGTCCTCTGGAGCCTGCGCACGACTCCGAACAAGTCAACCGGCTTCACGCCTTTCTTCCTCGTCTACGGTGCCGAAGCCGTCATCCCGACGGACATAGAATTCGACTCCCCTCGAGTCACCATGTACACCGAAGAGGAGGCAAAAGAAGCACGAGAAGACGGCGTCGATCTGCTGGAGGAGGGCCGGCTGTTGGCACTCAGCCGGTCCACCATCTACCAGTAGAGTCTACGCCGATACTACAATCGAAAGGTCAAGCCAAGATCCTTCCAAGAGGGAGACCTTGTGCTCCGGCTGATCCAGCGAACAGCCGGCCATCACAAGCTCTCGGCACGTTGGGAAGGCCCCTTCATCATCAGCAAAGTTCTGGGCAACGACTCCTACTACCTGATCGATGCTCAGAAGCCCAGAGCACGCAAAAGAGACGACTCCGGCAAGGAGACAGAGCGGCCATGGAATGCAAATCTCCTCCGAAGATTTTACAGTTGATGCAGTATGTGCCATGCTACCTTTTGTATTAAGTACGAAGACTCCGGGTCCCCCGATAAGAGCTCGGGGACTGCCCTCTTTTATCTATATGATAAATATTATGCCTATCAATGTGTGATTTCATTTTTCCGCCTGGCACCGGGTTCGACCAGTCGGCCCGGGGGCTCGCCGCCTTGTACTATGTAGCGCTTCCTGCAGCCGGACAAGTAGTGTGTTGGCACTTAAGCTTTCTCCTGCCAAGGCCACAGCTCGCAGAGCGACTGTCCGGCAGGCAGGGGTTAAAGGCAGAAAAAGGGTGCCCACATGAAAAATGGCTAAGGACCCGAAGCATGTGCATAGTTCAAGCCGGCTGCCCGCCTCACCGACCGGCTGCCCAGCAGCCGGCTGGATTCTACTTAACTTGCTAACACTCCGGCCGGCTAAGTACTTGCCTTACCGAAGTGGCTAAATACTTGACCCAGCCACAGTCCGCAGAGCGGCTGCTTGGCTGGCAAGGCGGCAACCAAGGGAGGGCGGCAAAAGAAAAAAGCCAGGGAGCAGAAGCAAGAAAAGACAGAACTCGGCAAAAATATTTACATGTCAAAAGGCCCATTGGCCGGCATTCAACAGAGTTTGAAATACACCCCGCGGGTGGAATTGTGCAAATTTAACAAAGTTTGTCGAGACTGATAAGCAGGAAAAAAACAAAAGTCGACGGCCTAGGGAGCAGCAGAAGGGTCCGGCTGGGTGGCGGAGTCGATGGTACCGGTTGGTGGAGTGGACGGCCGGTCTGTCTCCGCTTGGTCGCCTCCAGCAGCAGTCAGCGCGCTTGAGCGCGGCTCGTTGTTCGAGGCACGGTGAAGCTGAGGCTGGCCGTCCGCTCCGACCTCTGGCGCATCTTCTTCACTTTCCTCGCCCTCCTCGCCTTCTCCCTTGTCGCTGGAGTCGATCACCTCGGCCGAGTCCTTGCTGACCTCCGGGTTCAGCCCGAACCACTCCGGTGGCGCCTCCGCACCATTCTCAGCCAGCTCAGGAATGAAGATGCTGGTGTTGGTGTACTAGGCGATCGCCACCGCCCGTTTGACAAGGTCACCCTCTACCGCCACCAACTCCTCCTGGGCCTCCTATCGGAACGTGGTCAACTGGGCTAGATTTAGCCCAGGGTACCATGCCTTGACGAACTCCAAGGCTCGGCGTGCTCCGACCCAGGCCAAGGAGCCCTTCCAAGCCTCCAAACGGCCGGCCGCCACCTCCAGCCAGTCGGCAGTCCGACTGGGAGTGCGCGGAGCCGGCATGTCTGGCCAAAGGGCGAAGATCGCCTGGGCCCCGACACGCTGGAGATGGTGCAGCATTTGGTGAGCCGGCCGAAGGCGGGCGCGGATGCTGAGGAGTTGTTCACTAAGGGTCCGGGGGGCATTGGCGGCGATCTGTGCACCTTCCGCCCTCCGCTCCTCACGATAAGTCTCAATAGCCTGGTTGGCGGTGCCAGAGTGGCCAGGAAGAAGTCTGCTCAGGCAAAAAGCAAAGAGGCCAGAAGTCAGAAGCTAGAAGCCGGCCTGATCAGAAGCCGGCAGCTCAAAGAAAGAAAAAGGAAGAAAGCTTACCGTCAACCATATCTTCAATCCTGCCGAAGCCGGCAGTCAGCAGCGCCTCCTTGTCGGCCCAGGCGGAGCGTTCGGTCTCGAAATCGGCAAGGAGATTGTCCTCTTTCACCTCCGCCTCCTTCTGGGCCTTCTGAAGAAGCTCCGCCTTCTCCGCCAGTTGCATGGCCAGCCGGTCACGCTCCTGGGCCAGCTTGCTGCATTCTGCCTCCTTGGCACGCAACGCGGTGTTGGCTGCACCCAGCTGCTGCTGCAGGACGGCGTTGGCCTCTGCAAAAGTAGAGGAAGAAAAAGACATCAATAATCAACAAGGAAGAAGTTCAGTTTATTGCTATTGCTTTCTTCATGTCAAATACTTATTCCTTCGACTATGAGATTATGCAGCCCCCGGATACCGGAGGAATGCCTTGTGTGCTATCAAATGTCACAACGTAACTGGGTGATTATAAAGATGCTCTATAGGTATCTCTGAAGGTGTTTGTTGAGTTGGTATAGATCGAGATTAGGATTTGTCACTCCGAGTATCGGAGAGGTATCTTTGGGCCCTCTCGGTAATACACATCATAAGCTTGCAAGAAAACGACTAAGGAGTTAGTCACAAGGTGATGTATTACGAAACGAGTAAAGAGACCTGCCGGTAACGATATTGAACTAGGTATGAAGATAGCGACGATCGAATCTTGGGCAAGTAACATACCGATGGACAAAGGGAATTACGTATGTTGTCATGATGGTTCGACCGATAAAGATCTTCGTAGAATATGTAGGAGCCAATATGGGAATCCAGGTTCCGCTATTGGTTATTAACCGAAGAGGTGCCTTGCTCATGTCTACATAGTTCTCGAACCCGTAGGGTCCGCACGCTTAACGTTCGATGACGATATAGTATTATATGAGTTATGTGATTTGGTGACTGAATGTTTTCGGAGTCCCGGATGAAATCACGGACATGACGAGGAGTCTCGAAATGGTCGAGAGGTAAAGATTGATACATAGGACAATAGTATTCGGACACCGGAAGTGTTTCGAAGGGTACCGGGTACTTATCAGGTCACCGGAAAGGAGTTTCGGGCACCCCCGGCAAAGATATGGGCCTAATGGGCCAAAGGGGAAACATACCAGCCCCTGGTGCACCCCTTGTTTGGACAGTAGGCCCTAAGAGAAGGAAAGGGGGAGGGCTAGCCCCTACTGCCTTTCCCTCTCATGGGAGAAAGGAAGGGGGGGCGCCACCCTCCCCTACCTTTTCCCCGCGCCTATATAAGGCAGGGGGCGAGGGACTCCAAGTAGGATTCCTCCTACTTGGGCGCCTCCTTTGGCTGCTCCTCCCTCCCTCCCACCAATATATGTGGGGAGGGGGCGCCACACAAAGACACAACATTCTCTTAGCCGTGTGCGGCACCCCCGTCCACCGTTTGCTCCCTCGGTCATATTTTCGTAGTGCTTAGGCGAAGCCCCGTGGAGATCACATCACCATCACTACCGGATCTCATCTACTACCTCGCTGTCTTGCTGGATCAAGAAGGCAGAGGACGTCACCGAGCTGAACATGTGCAGAACGCGGAGGTGTCGTGCGTTCGGTACTAGATCGGTTGGAGCGCGAAGAAAGTTCGACTACATCAACCACGTTGTGAAACGCTTCCGCTTACGGTCTACGAGGGTACGTAGACACACACTCCCCTCGTTGCTATGCATCTCCATGGATAGATCATTGCGTGTGCTTAGAATTTTTTTGTTTTCCATGCAATGATTCCCATCAACAGCAACAACACCACCACCACCAACAGCAACAACAAATACTTCCAATGTCTTTTATCTTACAATGTCGTTTAATGTGAGTAGTGAGGGAAAATATAGTATGTGTGGTTCGATTCTAAGAGATATACTTATATTAAGGTACCATATAACTATAGTGCTTCATTGGTCGCTACATCATCATTTTTTTCCTTTTTTCGAGAAAACTTCTGATCTATTCATCTTCAATCATGCAGTACAATGAACACCAGAAATAAAAAAATTTACATTCAGATTCGTAGACCACCTAGCGACGACTACAATCATTGAAGTGGGCCGAAGGCGCGCCATCGTCATCGCCCCTCCCTCGCCGGAGCCGGGCAAAACTTGTTGTAGTAGATAGTCAGGAAGTCATCGTGCTAAGGCCCATAGGACCAGCGCACCAGAACAACAACCGCCGTTGATGAAGAGTAACCTAGATCGGAAGGATCCAACCTGAAAACACACGAATGTAGACGAACAACCAAATCCGAGCAGATCCACACAAGATAGATCCGCCCAAGACACACCTCCACATGCCCACCAACGATGCTAGATCCACCATCGGGATGGGGGCTAGGCGGCGAGGACCTTATTCCATCTTCAGGGAGCCGCCGCCATGTCGTCTTCCTGAGCAGGACACAAACCCTAACAAAACTCAAAGAACCATATAAAAACAAAGTCTTCCCGTCATGAAGGGCCGGGATCCACCACGCTCCCATGGCCCTAAGGCCACCGAAGACGAGACGGACCGACGGCAACACCGGCGGGAGGCAGAGAAACCCTAATGTTTCTTGGGGAGGAGGATAGGAGGAGATCATTTTTTTCCTTACTAGCATGTTTTAGTTACGGTTGATCTCATTGCATTGGGATTAACCAAATTTTAACCTTCATCATGGACAATAAGAGAATAAAGTATTATCTTGCCTTGCGAATTTTAGCTGAAGCACTTCAGAGCATGTACAGTGGTCGGACAAGATAGTGTATGCCTTGATTCCATACAGAGATGGCGATAATAACATACACCATAAAATAGATTATTTTTTAGTGTCATTTCTATTAACCTTTGGAAGCATGGATGTTTAAAATAAAAATAGAAAATATAGCCGAGAGATAACATCTTGTCAAATGCGGAACATCTTGTCTTAAGTGTTAAAAGATGGCAAACCCTTTTTAAAATCTCCTCTTTTTTAGCTCAGTACTCAGGGCTAGTTCTTTTGGGCGGCTTAAAAACTAAGCTGCCTCTCCCCAGCTTAAAAAATAAGCCGCCCTCTAGATTTGTTGAGACTTCTAAATTAGTTATCCCATAACTAGCTTAGAAGCCCCAATGAACATCAGAGGTGGCTTATTGAAAAAGCTGGGGAGCAAGCGGCTTATTTTTTAAGCTACCAAAAGAACTAACCCTCATAGCAATCAACACATCTACACTATCAATGTATGAATAACTTTAAATATCAGTTCTTCAATGAAGCCAATCCGACGAGGGGATGTGGCAGATCCGAGCACTATTTGCTACTGGATAAAATGGAGGAGCTTGAGCTGGATTGGGGGGGTTGGGGGCACACAACATGTGCTTTGGGCTGATCTTCCTTGACATATGGGCCAAATACTATGGGGTATTTTAGAAAAATTTCATGGGGCCAAGAAGTTCCACCACTGATTCGATATCCTCTTCACTCCAGCTGATTCTACCACATGTACTATCTAGAAGATTCTATGGTTAAGCTTAAGCACATGCACAAATTTTAAAACACAAGCACTTCTCCTTTGTTCTAGAAGATTTCATACTTTAATTATTCAGACTTCTTCCTTCTAAATGTATTACCACCCCTTTTTTACTTCAATGCACAAACTTCAAATCAAAGAAACTTCTAACTGTAACTTCTAATTCCCCCAAGTGTTTTCCTCGAAAACACTTGCACTCAATTTTACTTCATGTTTTTTTCAATTCAAGGTGATGATAGAGCCCTCATAAAGTCCAATTATCTTTGAAGATACAATACTAACTACTCAAAATTGTAATACAAGATACTTAAAAACGAATGTGTTGGATGTATTTCACATGAGTTTTTGTGTTGTACATATCTTGCAGTCTTCCGAATATTCCGTAGCTATAATTAGATTTTCAATGGGATGAACTACGAGAATTAAATCTACATCTTAGAGCAACTCCAACGCGGTGACCCATTTTGTCCGTTCTCGTCTGTTTGGGTTGGCGTGGATAGAAAAGTCGGCCCAACGCGCTGACTCAAACGGAGGCAAACGTCTGCTTTTCGTCCGCCTGCCGACCCATTCCCGATCCATTTTTTAGCCAGATTTGCGTCGGCGCGGACACGAGACAGACGCGCGTGTGCCCGCCTTCTCCTTCCCTTGGCCCACTGGTCGGTGGCAGCCTCCACCATTTCCCTCCATTTTCCTCCATTTTCCCCCGAAACCCTCCCACCTGCGAGGGCTCCCGCCGCTCGCCATGGACGCCGACCTCGATGCCGCCGCCGGCCTCGCCCCCTCGCCTTGTCCGGCATCACGTCTGCCCCCTCCAGCAAAGGCAAGCCTCGCGCCCCCTGCAAGACCGCCGCCGCGCACAAGCTGAAGACGAAGCTGACGGCCGAAGAGCGGGCAAGGGAGTCGGCGAAGAGAAAGGGTCGGAGGCACGCCGCGGACGCGAGGGAGGAAGCCATCACGGCGGTCGCTATCGCCGCAGCCGCCCAGCAGGAGGCCGCCAACTCCCGCGTCGCGGCGGCAACGAGGGAGGCGCTAATTCTAAGAGGGTTAAACACTGGCCAACACAACCTCGTCAACGCCGCTGTGGCCACAGCCAGCACCGGCTCATCCGCGTTCCCTCGGATGGTGCCGACCGACTCGCCCCGCGTGTTGGTGACGCAGCCGATGCCCCGCTTCTACGTCTACCCGCAGGCCTCCTGACTCTCCAGTGAGTGCTCGCCCGAGGTGAGCGTGGTGGCGCCGTCCACGCCCGCGCCCATCGACCTCAACGCCACACCGGTGGCCGATGGATCTTCATCCGGAGGGGCGAGGAAACGTGCGCGACATATGCTAGCGGGCGTGCTGTCGGGCGCACGCAACCTGTTCGATGGAATGTCGGAGGTCGGCGATGAAGACTACATACAGAACATCATCTTTGAGGGTGGTGTGCCGGCCGCTGGCGGTGACGCCAGGGGCTATGATCCCGACGAGACACAAAGCCAGGACGGCCGACATGCGTTCACGCTATCCACCTTTGATGAAGATCAGGTGGCCTTCATGCATGGCCAGGTCGGCCTTGACCTAGATGGCTTCCCGCTCGACCACGAGTTTCCGTAGGACTACGAGGAAGAGGAAGAGGATGAGTGCGACATCGGAGGGGAGCCTTTGTTCGAGGATGAGCTCGCCAACCAAGCCGCCGGGGGGAAGACGAAGCGCAAGAGCAGGCGGATCAAGGCATACACGGCGACCGAAGACAAGCTCCTTTGTGAGTGTTGGAGGGACATTGGGCAAGACCCCAAGACCGGCGCCGAACAAAAGGCATCAACCTTTTGGACTCGTGTCCATCGTGAGTTCCATGAGCGCAAGAAGTTTCCGCCGTACCAAATGCAGAGCAGGCGCGGGTGGGTGTCCATCTCAAAGCGTTGGAAGGTGATGCAACAAGAGTGCAACAAATTTTGTGCCACTCTTGAGAGCGTCAAGGCACGCCCCGTGAGCGGCATCGGCATGCAAGACATGGTATGCTAGCAAGCACCCCTCTTTTGTGTCATTCCGTTTATGCTTGCATGTCCATTTCCATATCCATTTGCCAATATGCTTGCATGCAATTCATTGTATGCATTCCAAGCTTTGGAGGCATTCAAGGTCCAACACGAAGGCAATTCCTTCAACCTCTCCCATTGTTGGAGGGTCATCAAAGATGAGGAGAAGTTCAAGGCGCAATATGTCGCCCTCAAGTTGCGTGGGGGGGAGCAAGCCGTGGAGGAGGTTGGGGACGGCGAGAAGGCACGGCCGCGGGGGAAGACCAACTCCAAGAAGGAGGACAAGCGGGATGCGGCATCGAACGCCTTGATCGCAAGCGTGGAGGGCATGATGACCAAGAAGGACTCAAGGGAGGAGGAGCACCGGCGATACAAAGAAGAACAAACGAACACCTTCATGGAGATCCAAAGGAGGAGGCTTGAGATGGATGCGGAGAAGCAAGCGAGGATGCTTGAGATGGAGGCGGAGAAGCAAGCCAAGATGCTAGAGATCGAGGCCGCCAACACCAAGACCAAGGCGAAAGAAGTGGCCCTCACGAGCATGATGACCGGGGTGGAGATCATGAAGGTGGATCTCAACAACTTGTCGCCAAGAAAGAGGCCGTGGTTCGAGAAGATGCAGGCCGACATGCTCAAGTTCGACGACGAGTGACCTATGGCGGTGAGCGCCATACTTTTTTGTATGCTGGCAAGTGTACTGGCATGACCAGGGCCGTGCTGGCGTGGTCGAACTCCCGCCCCTTTTTGCGTGCTGGCATGTGTGCCGGCCGCTGGCAAGTGCGCCAACCGAACTGTGTGGTTTTTTCTGAAACTGGCATTGTATGCCGGCGCTGGCATGACGCCGGCATGAACTTCGGGCGACGACATGGCCGCTGGCCTTTTTCAAAATTTACGTGCAGACATGAAATGGGTCGGCGCGTTGGGCGCACTGCCAACCAAATCTCAAATGGGGCGGACGCCGAGCGGGCGGCCGACCCAAACGGACAAAAAACAGAGAAAAGCGCCGTCCGTTTGGGTCGGCGCGTTGGAGTTGCTCTTATATGTTGTGCATGTATGACTCCAAACTTACATGTGTGTGTGCGCGCGCGTGTTCAAAGTGGTATGTGAATACTCATCCATACTTTGGTTATCTATAAGTTCTCACGTGTAGTGGACATATACCTTACTAGTTATACATTAGAGAGAACAATATTGCCATCATTATTCGTAAATGCAATGTTTTTTCTTCGAAATTTTACTCAAGAGCTTAGCCTTTTCGAGATGAAATCCGCACCAACGAAAAGCCCTGAGGACAAACAAAGTCGTCCAACAGCTCGCTGCCAGTTAGTACGATGTGTAGCCCTACTCGGGGAACCAGGGTGAAAGACAGTTCAGATGGCTACCAAGCATTCAGCAGGATGTCGCAAAAAAGCAACGAATGAATTCGTCTGTGATTTTCCCGGTGTAACAGTGCACCAGTACTTGGTGTGAACAGTCCCACTATTCTCTCCCCACAAAGAAAAGGTGTCAATATTTTCATCAGTTTAGATATTTCCCGTCCTTTCCTTGACCGTTTGTCTGCTAACGGAGGCGATGGGCAACAGTGACAGCAGAACTGTATTTTTCCGATGAAAGGCACGTTGCCCTGGATCTCGCCAACATGCCGCGGTCCATGGATGGCTGCTGCCGTCTCTTCTCTTCTCTTGAGCCACCCGCGCGCTGTCAGCTGAGAGATAGATACCGCGGAGAGCGACCTGGCTATCCCCGACGGCAAATTTGACAATTTTGACTTCGAAACGAAATCAATTCACAGAATGAACTGGGTGCGAAACTATTTCACATCCCTGATCCTTTTGTGTAGCGCCCGCCACACCGGCGCCACACCCTACGGTGCAGCGCCTAGATCTGGGGCGTTGCACCTCTGTCCACCGTGGCAGCGCATGGGCCCGCACCCAGCCGTGCAACGCCTCCGAGCTAGGCGCCGCACATGTAATGTGCAGCGCCTAGCGGCTAGGCGCTGCACATTGACTTAGATGCAGCCGCGCCGGCCCTCTCCTCCCCCACCCACCCCATTGCCAGTTACAGAACAAACAGGGCGGCGGCCCTCTCCACTCCCCCTCTCAATCCCCTCTCCCAAATCCTTCCGATCCGACGATTTGGTCCGTGCATTTCTTCACCAATCCATCGTAGAAGGTACTCTCCTCCGATCCCCTTCTTTCTATCCATAGAAAATATGATATTTTGAAGATTTGGGGAACCCTTGTTTGAATCTTGCATGTATTAGATTTGGGGAACTTTTGTTTGAATCTTGCATATATTAGATTTGGGGAACCCTTGTTAGATTAGAATGTGGTTTGGATAGATAGGTTGACATGTTATTTATATAGTTTGGATACATAGATTGACATGTTATTTCTATGCTTTGGATACATATGCTTTGGATACATATGCTTTGAATCTTGCATGTAGTGGGCCTACTTTATTTTTTTGAATTGAAAAGATAATCGTGTTGACAAGAATGCTTTATTGAAATTGTTAGGATGGTTTGGCTTCTCGATGATCATTGGGACAAACAACACCGGTCGTACGCTATGTCGGTGCAGCAGCGGATAATACTGAAAGTGGCCGGTGTTATGAATTTCGTAATTTTTTTCAAACACAAATGCCCCATATGTAATGTTATGATTTGTTTGTTTGTAGGAGCTTGCACCTCTGAAGCTTCGGTCTCACGGGATCAGCCTTGGAGGGATGCGCTATGATGAGCGGTACACAGCGTATGTAAGGGAGGCAGGACTTCTCCCTTTCATTCAGTTGGTCCGCCGGTCGACGCCACCCAACAATGCTGCAGCACTCACCGCGCTTATTGATCATTGGAGGCCGGAGACACACACTTTCCATCTTCGGACCGGCGAGATGACCGTGACGCTGCAGGATATTGCTATGATCACCGGTCTTCCTATCGATGGCAATCCTTTATGTATGAACACCGATTCTGATGGGTGGGGCGCGCAGATGCAAGCCCTTATCGGTATGGTTCCTCCGGAGCCTCGGGAACCAGAAGCAGAAGATAAGAAGAAGGAAAGAGTCGCAGCGGGCGCTACTTTCACGTGGATATCATCGAACTTCTGTCATTGCCCTGATGATGCTAATGAGGACATCGTGAAGACATATGCTCGTGTCTACATGTGGTACGTGATATCCAGGACAATGTTTGCTGATGGCACAGGCAAGAATGCTCCATGGATGTGGCTGAAGGCGTTGACCGTCTTCGATAGCAAATGGAGTTGGGGTTCGGCGACACTAGCTTACTTGTATCGACAGGTATGAAGTTGTTTCCTTTTCACTTCATTGATACATTATCAATGCGCTCTTGCGGCAAATTTGACCATGTTCTCTTTTATGTGCAGTTGGACGAAGCCTGTTGTAGGCACACTGGAGGTATTGGTGGTTGTCTGCTCGCACTTTCCATATGGAGCTGGGAGCGTTTGCCGGTTGGACGACCGAAGACCGTGAAGTACGAGGATTGGGACGATAAAGACGACCCACTACGGCTCCCCACTTGGGCTTACAAGTGGGATGTGTTAAATGAGACGACGGATGATCCCTCGGTAATGTACAAGTTGTACAAGAGCGAGCTGGACGCGATCACGCCTGAGCAGGTGAACCGACATTGCATAAGTGATTATCATGCTTGTATCGTAACTCGATATCAATTTTGCATTCAATCCCATTTTGCAGGTGGAATGGGAGCCGTATGGAAAAGGAGAGAGTTTTGGTAACCCTATAGAGTTCAGGCTGAATCCGATGTGCATTAGGGATAGGGATCTCTGGCATATGCGGTGCCCACTGATATGCAACTGGGCGGTTGAGCTTCACCTGCCACATCGGGTGTTCCGCCAGTTTGGTTTGTTCCAGCCACACCCGCCGGAGTGGGAGGACACGGACAAGTTGCTACACGCGTAAGATATAATTAACCTTGAGCACTTAGCAGCTTCTCGACGGTTTCGATGATGCTAATATTCTGTTTCTAACTTGCAGGTTGGATAGGAAAAAGCAGCGGAAGATCAAGGATTGGGCCAACCATCACAGGAAGTATGTCGTGCAGTTCGCTCTTAGTGTGGAGCAAGCAAGGGCTGGAAAACGAGCCCAGCTTCGTGAGCACTGCCCGATCGCGTTCAACAACTATCTCACATGGTTTCTTGCAAGTACCCGCGTGGAGGTATGCCAGCCGGCGTATGCTGAGGAGATTCTGGAAGAACCCACCGTTTTTGATGAGGTAGCCCAGCACCAGTACAACGCATTAGTCAGGAAAGGCAACTCAGTGATCCCTTCAGCTCCAATGATGAACTTTGTGGTTAGCCCTTTTTGCTTTTCCATTCGCACTATTCACATCTTCGCTTGCCTAACACTTTGATACCGTTTCTGTTCATAGCGTGCCCAGATCAAGAAAGCAGCTGATGAGACCGAGACTATTCTGGAAACAACCCCGGCTGGCAAAAGCGATGGGGAAGGTGCACTTCGAGCATTCATTAAGGTTCACATCTCCTTCAAACTAGCACTTAACATTTGTT
The DNA here is from genome assembly GCF_018294505.1 of Triticum aestivum. Lineage (NCBI taxonomy): Eukaryota > Viridiplantae > Streptophyta > Magnoliopsida > Poales > Poaceae > Triticum > Triticum aestivum. The sequence continues at coordinate 52,362,257 of NC_057805.1, forward strand.
GGTACGTTCCATGTCTCATTCACTTGTACATGTTGCAGCGCCAGGGCCAAAAGTTAAGGCGGCTATCAAACCTTTTCGGTTGTCGTGACCCCGAGTATGTATCACCAGAACGGTCTAGGTCGGCGACACCATCAGATCCCGCTTCGGGGCAGAGCCATGGTGAACCTTTCGAGGATGAGGATGTGGGTGTGGTCACCCAAGAGGTATGTCATGACGATATATATCCATTTGTTGATGCATTGCTAACTATATCCTCACACACGGTCTTTCCATATCTTTTGTTGATGCATAGGTTGCTGATGATATGACCTTGGGGACGTACCAGGCTCGGTCTGCATACGAGTTGAAGCCTAGGAAGGGAATCAACAAGTACACACCTGAAGACTTCACCCAAAGAGGCCAAAGAGGCAAAAGGACGGTCGGCACCTCGCGGATGGCGGCTTTGGATGACTATTTGGATGACGATGTCGAACCGGAGCCGGAGCCGGAGCGGGTTCCTCTTCCTAGGAAGGTGAAGAAGATAAGCGTCAAGAGGGGGGAGGAGCCAGCAAGTGTGGAAAGCACTAGTCATCGTCATTTTTTTATAATGTTGAACTTAGAGTGGAATTTGTTATGTCGTTGAACTTGGAGTGGTCGTACCTGTAATGTGGAATTTGTTATGTCGTTGAACTTGGAGTGGTGGTAGCTCTATGTTAAACTGGAACTTATTGTGATGGTCCTTTCTAAGAAATGATGTCTGTGGTCAACCCTTTTTGAACCTTAATGTTTCTTATACGGATTGTTGAACTGTGGCTGAAAATGACCCAGTAGAGGGGGGGAGGAGGCACAGAAGGTAGGCCTCCAGTTTGAGGCAAAAAATTTGCTAAGTGTTTGTGCAGCGCCTAGCTCGGGGGCGCCACACTATACGGTGCAACGCCTAGCTCGCAGGCGCTGCACTGTATAGTATGGCGCCTCCAAGCTAGGCGTTGCACAGGTCTGTAACTTGCCATACCTTCTGTTGCTCTCTGAATAGCTACAGACCTGTGCAGCGCCTAGCTTGGAGGCGCCACACTCTGCAGTGTAGCGCCTGCGAGCTAGGCGTTGCACTGTAGAGTGTGGCGCCTCCAGGCTAGGCGCTGCACAGGTCTGTAGCTATCCAGAGAGCCAACAGAAGGTATGCCTCCAGTTTGAGGCAAAAAATTCGCTAAGTGTTTGTGCAGCGCCTAGCTTGGAGGCGCCGCACTCTACAGTGCAACGCCTAGCCCGCAGGCGCTGCACTGTATAGTGTGGCGCCTCCAAGCTAGGCGCTGCACAGGTCTGTAACTTGGCATACCTTCTGTTGCTCTCTGGATAGCTACAGACCTGTGCAGCGCCTAGCATGGAGGCGCCACACTCTACAGTGCAACGCCTAGCTCGCAGGCGCTGCACTGTACAGTGTGGCGCCTCCAAGCTAGGCGCTGCATAGGTCTGTAGCTATCCAGAGAGCAACAGAAGGTATGCCTCCAGTTTGAGGCAAAAAATTCGCTAAGTGTTTGTGCAGCGCCTAGCTTGGAGGCGCCGCACTCTACAGTGCAGCGCCTAGCACCCAGGCGCTGCACTGTACAGTGTGGCGCCTCCGAGCTAGGCGCTGCATAGGTCTATAGCTATGCAGCCACAACAGAAGGTAGGCCTACATTTTGAGGCACTTGGACTTGGACTTAGTGAATTTTTTAGCTATCCAGAGAGCCACAGCAGCTAGGCGCCACACGGTAGATTGCAGCGCCCAGATGCTAGGCGTTGCACTTTGACTTAGTGAATTTTTTAGCATATGCAAACATAGTAAGTAACAACTGTAGATTGCAGCACCCAGATGTGAAGTAGGATTGATACGTAGCAAGCAAACAACTGTGAAAATAACATATGCACGAAGTACTTCACGACACATAGTAGTTCATAACACATAGTACTTCACGACACATAGTAGTTCTTACAACCAAATCGAGGAGGAGACATAGTAGTTCACCGCACATAGTAGTTCTTACAACCAAATCGAGGAGGAGACATAGTAGTTCACGGCACATAGTAGTTCACAACCAAATCGAAGAGGAGACATAGTAGTTCACAACCAAATCGAAGAGGAGACATAGTAGTTCACAACCAAATCGAAGAGGAGACATAGCTCTGTTGCGTAGAGCAAGGCCCCTTTCCCTTCTTCTTCTTCCTCTCTTCTTCCCCTTCCTCCTCCCTTTTTCTTATGAGGTGAGCCTCCTTAACCACCCTCTCCATGAATATCTGATTGTCCCTCTCTTCTTTTTCAGCTGCAATTGCCCAAAACTTCATGGTTCTTTCTTCAAAATCCTGTTGACGCTTCTTCTGTGCCTCCTCAACTTTCCTCATCAACGCTTGCTCCCTAGCGCGCATCGCATTTGCCGCAGTCTGTTTTCGCTTCCTCTCCTTCTCAAGCTCCTCTTCCTTCTTCTTCTTTAGCTTGGCTGCATCCTCCTCTCTAAGCTTCTTCGCAGCCTTCTCCCACCATCCCGCCATCTCATCTTCGCCATCCTCCTTCATCGTTGGTTTGTTGGGTTGGGAAGCCGCCATACCTACAATGAGTGAAACATAATGGTTAGTAAGGAACAAATGGAAGCACATATGAAAAAGAAGAGCATATGAAAAAACAAGAACATATGATACATTATAGTTAGTGAGGAACATACGGAAACGGTCCATCTAGGTATCCAAACATTCCTCTATAACGAACTTGCGCTTGTCCATCACCACGGCCAAGTCCACCACCAAGGCCAAGACCATCACCAAGGCCGAGACCATCACCACGGCATTACCACCACGTCGAGCTCTACCACCACCACGGCCGAGACCACCACCACCACCTCTACCACCACCACGGCCTCTTGTAAGTCCAAGTTGCCGACCTCTTTGTTGCCTAGATCCTCTTTGGATAACACTTGGTTGGCTAGGCACTTGTTGGCTACCACTTGGTTGCCTTGGCACTTGTTGGCTACCACTAGGTTGGCTACCACTTGGTTGGCTTGGCACTTGTTGGCTACCACTAGGTTGGCTACCACTAGGTTGGCTACCACTTGGTTGGCTCCCTTGTGTAGCTCCTTGTTGGCTTGTGCTTGCATCATTTTTCTTGGACCTTTTCCTTGGTTTCGTACATTTTCTTTTGTTGTGGCCATGACCTTTGCACTCCCCACAACGGGAGCTCTCACGAGGCTCTTGGAATTGGTCGTTGCCCGCTTCGCGGCGCCCACCATGGCCCCATCCGTCCATGTCGCCTCTAAGACGCTTTGTCTTACGTCTACCCCGTTTAACAACCTTCAACTCCGGATCCGGCCATAGTTGAACTCCATGATACTCCGGCCATTGTGATTGGTCAAAGTATGGGTGAAAGCGGGGAGCCCATGTTTTCTTGACCGTCATGATTGAGAACTCCGACTCCCTCACGGTGCGTGGGTGATTGATGTCCACATTCCTAACGCGACTGGCGACATACAAATGTGAGCATGGGAGATGAAGCAACAATGGCCTCCCGCAAGTGCAATCACATTGTGTTAACGACACCTTGAAAGCCCGACCTCCATGTTGCCGGCCATCGTTTGTGGTTCCTCCTGGCTCTTTCACTTCGTACTTCCACTCTTCGTTGTCATGCTTCTTCTGAGTCCGCCTTCCGTGATTGAAATACCAACCATTCATCAACTTTGGGTGGGAACTTGTACTTGTACTTCCGTGGGTTCTCACCCGCTATATGTGCATCGGTTTCCATCGAGTACTTTACAAAGTACGCATTCATCTTGTCAAATGTGTATTGAACTATTGCCGTCACGGGTAATCCACGTGCACCTTTGAGCACCCTATTGAAGCATTCGACCATATTGCTTGTCATTTGACCGTATCTCCGGCCATCTTCATCAAAAGCACGTGCCCACTTGTTCCGGTATTGAATGTGCCTATTGAGAAAATCTTGACCCCCGGGATCAAGTTTTTTGTGTGCGAGCAATTTATTGTACGAAGTGGCGAAGCGCTTATCGGAGAAAGCGAGACAACAATCTTGAAGATCATCGGCCAACTCCTTAAGGCCACATGCCCTATAGAAGTTCGAACAAAAGTGCCTCATGCACCATCAATGGTGCTACGGAGCATGCCCGGGAATGTCAATCTCCACGACGTTAAGAATTCCTTGATTCCGATCCGATATGACACAAATTTCCCTTTCAGCGGGTAACACCTTCGTCCTCAAAAGATGCAGAAACCACTCCCAGTTGTCATTGTTTTCCACCTCAACCAAAGCAAATGCCAATGGCAACACCCGGTTATTGGCATCACTTGCTATCGCAACCAACAAGGTGCCCTTGTATTGTCCGGTCAAGAACGTGCCATCAATTGTGATGACTGGCCTACAATGTTCGAAAGCCCTCACACATTGCTCGAACGCCCAAAAAGCACGGCCAAATACTCTGACTTTCCTTCCTTCATGAACCGTTGTTTGGTGCCCATGAGGCTCGACCACATGAACCATGCCCGGGTTTGTCGCGGCCATGGCTAACAACAACCTAGGGATTCGGTTGTATGCTTCCTCCCATGTACCATACAACATCTTAAATGCGGCTTGCTTCGCCTTCCATGCCTTGCCGTATTTCACCTTGTAATGAAAGATGGCTTTCACAAGGTCAATGACATGTTGGACGCTCATTGTTGGAAGTGTGGATATTGAGTTGGAGAGCCTGTAAGCGATGAACTCGGACGTGAGTTGTTTTTAGTCTTCGGACACAATCTTGCCATCCACCCTTTTGCCTTGGCACATGTGAGTTGGCACACAACTCACTACATGCCAAGTTGGACCTCCTTTCCATGGTCTTGCATGCACAATCCACGGACAACCGCCACGGCGTCTTGCCACTCCTTGTTGGACCTCCTTTCCACGAGCTCTACCACCACCACGGCCTCTTGTAAGTCCAAGTTGGACCTCCTTTTCATCTTCACATGCACATGCAACCGTGTAGCGCACATTGACGTCCGAGTTCACCACCTTGTGTGGACGATAATGCGTAACCGAGTAGTTGTCGAGCCACATCTTCAAATCCAACAAGCTATCGAACTTAGAACCTTTAGCAATCCGGTTCTTGTCGTCTACCAAATCACGGTGAGAGCTTGGCCTAACCCCAAGAGGTACACATTGGCCACCATCTACCACGGCTTCATCCGCGAGACTAACATCCTTGAACAATGTAGTCCGATGATCCCGACCAAATACCTTCTCGAAAGCTTCGGCCTCCTTCACCGTGAACCCCTCCGCATCAACTTGTTCATCGGGACCATCGTCATCCGAGTCTGATGCATATGCACGGGAAAAAGGGATGAATGGTCCATTGTCTCTTGCAAATGATATTTGTCGAGATCACCCACATTGTTGTCATGGAGATCAACTTCATTGTCATCGTCCGCATACTCATCATTGTCCTCTTGCAAAGATTCATCTTGGTTGTTTGTATACGGGCTCAATGTTGGCCTCACTTCTTGGGTCAAAAGAGGTTCAACAATTTCATCTCGCTTCAAGGGTGGGGGGCTACTAGCAACCAAAGGGGAGGGGTTCCGGTTGAAGTCCAAATGCAAACTTGAATCAACCTTCTTCGTTGCAAATCACTCAAGAGCCTTGTCTAGTGATTCGGCCACCGTCTCCTTGTATGCAACCCAACGTTGCTCCGAGTTGACACGCATTGTCTTCCAACGGATGTGCATTCCAAAACCAACATTATGCCTTCCCTCCAACTCAATGATATCACTAGGGTCCATCCAATTCAAATCTTTCCTAACTTGTTGCAAGAGCTCCGCATAGCTAGGACTACTATCAAACACCATGTCAAGCTCATCCGGGTCCGGTTCTTTATTGCCTTTCAAAAAGGCGTCTTTGTCCCCATGATGAACAAACACACATGTTCTTCCCATCCCTATAAGCATTCAAAGAACACAAGGTAACATTGCTTCCATGAGTACTAATCCATGGATTAACACGGAATACAAACCCTAATATATATATGAAACAACAACCCTAACCCTAACCATAACCCTAACCCTAATCATAACCATAACCCTAACCATAACCCTAGCCCTAAACCTAACCCTAGCACCAACATAAGAACACCCATAAGAATAACCCTAGCATACTAACAAAGCCTAATCATAGAAATTGGCTAACAAACATCTCACATCTCCATGCAAATCTCTAGATCCAAACAAAACTAGGGTTTCCCCAAACTAGCAACAAATGAGCAATGGGAGAACTTTACTTGGATCAAAACAAGGGGATCGGAGATTATTACCTTGAGGGAGGGTTTGACTTCGAAATCCACGGACAAATTCTTCAAATTTGCAAGATTTGGAAGAAGATTTGAGAGGGGGAGAGAGTGGGAGAGGGGGCAAAGCTCGGGGAGAGAGTGAGAGAGTGTGTGGTGGGGGGGGGGTGGGGGAGGGGGGCCCAGCCAAGTGGCTGGATAAGTCACAGTGCAGCGCCTAGCCGCTAGGCGCTGCACATTACATATGTAGCGCCTAGCGCCTAGGCGCTGCACATGTGCAGCGCCTAGCTCGGAGGCGTTGCACGGCTGGGTGCGGGCCCATGGGCTGCCACGGTGGACAGAGGTGCAACGCCCCAGAGCTAGGCGCTGCACCGTAGGGTGTGGCGCCGGCGTGGCGGGCGCTACACAAAAGGGTCAGGGGTGTGAAATAGTTTCGCACCCAGTTCATTCTGTGAATTGATTTCGTCCGAGGTCAAAATTGTCAAATTTGCCATCCCCGACACGCTCTGAAATCTGGCGTGTGTATGTGTGCTTTTTCCTATGGACGTAGCGTTCGGAGCAGCCACACGAGTGTACCTCCTGTCGACACCGCCGGGGGACACAGGTTTTGCTTGACATCACTGGCACTTTTGTCGAGTGTGATCGAGGAGATTTCCGACGGGCAAGCGTGTGCATGCGTGTCAAGCCTATCTGCAAGCTGTCTCCTCATGTAGTGTAGGAGTACTAGATCAGGATCGCGCCAAGGGGTGTCGGTCCCAACGTTTTGGTTAATGCTTAGTAAGAATCCTCATTTAGCATATGTATTCGAACAAGAAAACAAAATAAAAGAAGAAACATTAACTTGTAATAGAAGCAATACAGCAAAAGATGACCACTTGACATTAAGTTTAGTACTAATAGCGCAAACATGAGAGGAAGTACTAATCTAAAATAATGTTTGCAACATGTCCATATATAAGCAAGGCAACTATCCATTATAGGCTAAATTTATACCAAAAGCAAATTTACCACAAAGGAAACATCTCAAAAAGCAGTATGTAGTAAACACTTACTAATGGTTCAGTACAAAACATCAAGGTCCATCACACTCCATTGACAGATTTCATATGAAATGTACATACCAAATCACTTGTTGTAACAAATATACAAATATACTCTGAACAACCTGGCCCTCAACTTTCGCTTCTTTCTCCAAGTATAAGTATATTGGAATTCCAAAAAGCAGTCTTGGTATGCAGTCCAGCGCTCAGACCCAAACCAAAAGGAATGTTACAGTTCACTACCATAGAAAGATAGATAGTCCAGATGGTGTTGTACACAAGTGAACCCCTAACAAAGCAATGTTCTACATTTCTTGGGTATCATCTTCACACCTCCAACAGATGGTGTCGCACACAAGTGAACCCCTAAAAAAGCCTTAAGTTTAAGTATATTGGCAAACCCTATCAAAAAAGTAATTTTTCTCTACCTCTTTCAGATTGGGAGAATCATGACAGAGAGGCATGAGACTACAAACAGTGGCATTGGTAAATAGGCAAAGCATATGATATCTGAATGGGAAAAATTAATTATGTCTATTTGAAATGCTATAAGTACATAATGGTCAGGGACAAAAGAAAACCAGTGAGCACAGAAACATGCATCAGGTCCTTCAGATTCACATGAGAAAGAAAACCGCATGATTTTATCTTGACCACGAAACAATCTACACAATGTAAAAGTGATGATACCAACTCCATTACTTACCTAATAGCAGTAAGAAATTGGATAACGCAAGTGCATGATCACATCTCATCATTATAAGTGGATGACAATAATAACAATTATAATACATGGGTTGCAAGAGTAGAGAACACTTATTGTATACGAAGGCACACCATTCTCTACCACAAAAGGAGGGAAGCGCGCCTTGGCGCGTGTTGCACGGCCCAAGTGCAAGATCCAAAACAGTATAGTAACTCAAAGCTCAACACATCAAGTTTGGCAAAAAGGAATGGATCAAAAGCTATGCAGTATGATAAATCTGAATTAGAGCAAATCATCTATATAGAAAGCAACACACTCCACATGTCATTAATAATAATTAGATCAAGTCATTTGTATGAAGTCTGAGTACTGCATTAAAGGGTAGCTGTACAGTACAGAAAACATATCACATTGCTCTGGAGCAGAGCGCTTAGTTCGTGCCGCCTTTTTTCATATCGATGTAAAATTGATTAGTCTTTGAAGCTGAGCGCTTAGTTCATGCATTTCTTTCATGATGCATATACCATAAGAAAAATACAAAATTCTATCCTCTTATAAAATTCTACCTTAAAAAAGATCAAAACAATCCAAGTTTTATTAGGACATGCAATGGTCAACCAGGACAAAGCAGCAATGAAACAATTATTGTCAGCTAACTCTAATGTAATTTGACCGTATGGTAAATCATATTTTTGTTCCAATGGTCTTGCTTTACCTCTCGCGGTCAGTGTTGTAAAGCTCGAATGATTTTAGGGCTATCCTTATAGACACCAGTGCAACTGATTTTAATCAAGCATACATTCAAATCAAGCGCATCCAAAATGAAAGATATAAACTATTATATTGCTTTAAGATACAATTTTTATATCATTCAGCTCTGTAAAATTGCACAACCACAAAATTTGCAAACAGGAGGAGGTGAGTAGAGCCATGAGTACCATTTTGGTTTACATAGAAAATTAGGAATTTGCAAACAGGAAAAGGTTTATCTTTGCATATCAGCATGGTTATATATCAGTACTACTATTTGTCCATATCAGGAGATTTGCTGCTGGGATTAAGCCGGACTAATGTTGGTTGTTGCTAAATCTTGCTGCCATTCATACAATTTCAGTGCAAGTACAAGCAGCCAAGCACACACACGTCACACTTTAGCAGAGCAAGCGGAAAGGTAGAGAAAAAAGAACGAAGAGGCTACCTGCAGGCTGCAATAGTTGGAGCATGGAGGCAGCTGTCGAAATGCATGAGTTTTCACAACACCAGAGCAGGGCCGAGAAGATCCTGGCTCAGGCAGAGCGAACCCAACGACAGATGACGGATACTGAAAGTCTACAAAACGACTGGCCATACAAAGGTGGCCACATGTATTCCTTCAAGTCCGCCTTGACCTGAACATCAGAAATCACCAAAATCAAACAAACATCACAGAAAGGTGCTCTGAACCCAAATCGCTTCTTCATAAACATGGAGAAACATCGGTGAACAGAGCAATCTTACGTCATACAAAAAATAAATTAAGATATTACAAGCAAGAACACCAGATAAGAGTGCTATAAAGTGCAGCAAGTTAACAAAATTTGGTTCAGAATATATGCTAGAAAAATAGACATGTACCATGAGAAGGAAAAAGCCAAACCTAATAAGATGATTGATCATTTCCAAAGAAGCATATATTGACCTTAGAATAGGGTTGATCCTTCTTGATTATGAACCTATCAGCACACCATATCAATTCTTGCTACGCAATGTACCTCTATAGCAGTCTACACTGCAATAAAAGAAGATCTAAGTAAGTGCACATTATGCTCTTAGTTAGAGCATAAAGGAATATTCAATTGCAACTATAAGTTTTATCTCATAAGGCAACAAAGTGAGCAGTAAAATAATACAAAGCTAGGAAAGGAACAGAAGTCGATGCTAGGTCAATATCATAATTTTAATTTTGTTGTGTAGCATTACTTGGAAAGAGAAGTATAGAAGAGCATTTATCTAGCCTAACCACGAGTGAAGGAAAGCTGTAAATCTGTAAGGTAGTCAAAAAACAGCATCGATCTTGATTTAAAGATCTGCTTCATCCATGACACATCTATATCCAGTCATAATGTACAACAAAATGGTATGGAAGATGAGTTTTACATGTTTTCATGTCCACTGATTATGAATAGAAATGCCTTACAGTCATCGTCAGGGTATGCGTTACCACAAGACAAATAAAAAGGATACAATCTGAAACTAAGTACATAAAGAAGGCAGATGGACCAGCCAAACCCCTTAACTTGTAAACTGAAAATCTCTATGTTCTCAACTGATGGTTTGAGATAATCAATCAACCATCAGTCCTTATCCAACAAATATAAGATGCAAAAGATTTGCAGGCAAGCACAAAGAGACCATCTTATTCAACAACTTGTCGATTTAGATGCAACAGCACTGTCCTCGTGAGCTCATATAAAATTACAGAGATCTTTATCAAGGATATACATGTGCATTTCATCTCCTTTACAATCTGAACATATAAAGAGAAGAAACAATGAATAAATGTCAAGTATTAAAAGAATGAGGTGAAAAACTGAAGAGAAGATGAGCGTGTGTCACACTATTGCATACAGGAAAGACAGACATTCTCATTTACTGTGGATATGCTTGGAAGGAATAGTGTGACCTTTTCAGAAGGAAAATGCGTCTGAAATACGCTTCAGAACCCACAGGTATTGGCAGACACTAAACATACGTATCAAGCAAAGTTTTTAAATAGCCCGCTAAGCCTCTAGAGGCGGCTCAGCCAAAAGCTATGAAATGCTATAGCGCAACTATAGCGTGTTAAGCGCCCCATTTAGCGTTTCATCATAAATCCATAAAAAGTATAAAAAATAAACATACAATTAGGCATCAAATATAACATATACATGCAGATAACCAAATAATCACTAATCAGGCATAATATAGATCATGTAACTGGCACAGAACCAGGTTTAGGACATAGTCCATCTCAAATATTCTAAACAGAACATATCCTAGTACTACTCTTACACCAAATTCCATTAGCAATGGCATCATACAATTATATTCGTACACAAAATCCCGAGGGCATCTAGAGCCAGCGCAAAAGCCAAAGGAAAAGGGGTAAAGTGGAGAGGGCGCTCACCACGGCCTTGTGGGCGTCGTCGCCGATACCTTCCAAGCTCCCGGAGGCGTCAGCAGCGGCGTTGAGGCCTGAGGACGAGGGAGAAGGGGTGGCCGGTGGTTCCTGCACTCCTCCTGTCGAGCAACCTGAGAGAGGGAGGGAGGAATCTGAGTGTTGAGAAGGCAAGGCGCCCACGGTGCGGCAGGGCAAATCAGATGATGGAATGAAGCTGAAATCATAGTAGAAGCGTTACATTCAAATCCATGCATAACCAGTCTGTCATAGAAAATGCAGCCTGCTCCAAATCCTTCAATATCCAATAACATATCTAGCCTGCTCCAAAGGCTAGTCCTCTCCATCTCAAATGTAGCCTACAGCACAACCATAAAACTCATAAAACACTCATTAGCACATATGTACAATCAGTCAACTCCCCTGCCGCCTGCAAACCAATGAACCATGAGGCAAATGACCAACAGAAAACTTGCTACAGAAAGGTTGTTTCCATTTCCCATGTCCATAGAACTTGACATGAACAGAGTATTCCTATGCACAAATTCCAGTGCTCCACAAGAATTGAACTTGGCAAGCAATTATCATTGGGGGGCTTACAGGTCACTACAACCTGACTGCCCGAGATTCTACTGGAGTAGAAAAGAACTAACAGAACCATCTGACCATTCTCTTTGAGAAAATATGAGAAAAGGGAGCTAGCAGGTGCACAATCAGAACCATGATCATGTAGTAATTTTTTCTAACCAAATAACAATAAAGAGTAAATCAGCAGCTAGCAGGTGATTTGCTAACATAAGATATGCACATGAAAGAGACCTAGCTACATGATAAATCATGAGACTGAGAGCAACAACATAGATCTGCAGATACTCTTCCTAATCCTCTTCCTATTTTTTTCCGCCTGCTAAATAACATAGAAGAGGAATAGGAGCATACTCATCATCTTCTTGTTCCCAGCGGCTCTGGGGGGCTGCATCTCTGCCCCTTGGGATCCAACCCCCCTGCAAATGAACAAATCGAAATATCAGATCTTGAGCGAATGAACTGGTAAATCCACGTGAGAGAGCGAGAGGGATGGGGGAAGTGGAGAGGGCGCTCATCGCTTACTTAGCACGGCGGATCGGAGGCTAGAATGAAACCATTTAAGATGTAGAGAACAATATTTAAGTTATTAAATGAAAAATGGAGTGCATTTTAGAAAGAGCAGATTTCACAAAGTGAACCATTACACTGTAGAAAAGGAGCATTCCTAATGACTGAACTCCATAAAATCCAATTCGCCTTTTTCATACCTGATAACCAACTTTTCGTTAAAGACAATATTACATCCACCATATCTTTTACATAAACTGGGCAGCGGTACTCATCATTAAAAAATCAACTTGTTGGCCTTGTGAAAGGACAGAGTTCATCCACTGCAACCAAAGAGGCATGCAGTTTCTAATTAGACACTACATTCTGCAACTGTTGTGCAGTCAAACAATTTTATTTTTATTATAAATTTAGCAATAATGCTTTGGAGCAGTTGGTTATCTTACCTGGATAGGGAGCGAATTCTCCACGGGAGAGATTGTTTATGGCCCATAAATAATGCTGCTTCTCAAGATTGCATAATTTGAGCATTTCTCAGTAATGAACTTCTCTGCAGCAACTTTTGATTTGCCATACATCTTCACCGGCAGTGTCTCATCCTCCTCTTTGTAGAAGGATTTCACTCCCTCATAAACTGTTGCACATGAGTTCCAGATTAGATTTGGAGTTGGCACAGAAGATGCCATCTTAGTAAAACATAACATAAACATATAGTTATATACTATGGATCAGGCAATCAGCAAGGTATAACTTTGGTAAGCTCCTCATTTGCCCTTGGCTTAAGCTCACTAAGATGATAAAGTAAAACCTAAAGTAGGCCAAGTAGTAGTTCTAATTACCAACAAATATAAATGCAGGTGGACACATGCTTGCTCATAAATTTGGGCAAACGGGCGGATGCCAAATATAACAGTACGAATGTATCACACATCAATTCACAAGATTGTTCTACCTTGATCTGTGGAGAGATGAATCAAAAGAGTCTTGTCATTCCCGAAGCTCATCATCCTCTTCCTCCTTCACGCGAACACCAATGCTCGGCAGCCTCCACATCCGTCGGCTCCATTGGCAGCCGCCGTGCCCCGCGCCGTCGGGAGCGCCCATCCTGATCCGCCGCGACCCAGCTTGAGGTCGAGGATGGGTACCCGGGCCAGCGGCGACGGGGCAGGGAGGCGGGCGTGGGTTAGGGTTAGGAGGGGGAGAGAGAGGTGAGGCGGGAGGACGAGGAGAGGGGGCGGCACAAGTGCGGGCGGAGCAGACGGGCACGGCATGCGTCGCCGCCGGACAAAGGAGGTGATGGCGGCGAGGAGCAGACTGGCGCGGGCGCGGCAGCAGCCGCCGCCGCCGCCGGATTAGAAGCGAGTGAGGGAGGGAGGGAGGCGGCTGCGGGAGGAGAGGAAGCAAGCGAGGGAGGAGGCGGTGGGGCGGCACGGCAGGGAGGCGGGCTCGGGCCTAGGGTTTGGAAGGAGAGAGAGAGGTGAGGCGGGAGGAAGGAGGAGAGGGCGGCGGCCTGGAAGGAGGAGAGGGAGGTGCGGCCGTGGGAGAAGGAGGAGGCGGCTAGGTCTCCACTGAGTCGCTCCAATATATACCTATAAGTGAAATGACGGAAATGCCCTCGGCGGGGCATGAGAATTACACGCGGTGGCATGAGATTTTTACAGCGAGCGGTAACTATTCATTGCCACAGTGTCGCGGGATCGATCCGACGGCCGAGCTCTTCCACGTGGTTGATCTGACGAACCAGAACACATCAAACAAGAGATCCGATGGCCAGAAATCGCTGAGCTCTGAGAAGCCTCATGTTCTCCCTAGATACTTATATCAGAATATCTGTTTTGGCTTTTAGGAAATCTATTGACAAATGGTCAAAAAATGTTCTGTCTATGATAAGAGCAACTTCACCGGGGCGATCCAAACAGACGCGCGCTTTGTCCGTTTTTCGTCCGTTTGGGTCGGCCAGGCGGACGTGCGCGTCCGCATTCTCAAATGGGTCGACTTGACCGTCCAACGGGAGGCTGACCCAAATGTGTCGGCGTGAAGAAAAAAACAACTCGCACAAAATAAACATAATTAAACATAAGTGGCCGGTCAAACGCCGGCCAAAGTCCACTTAAACCTAATAAAACATTAATTAAAACGTAAAAAAAATCTGCGCCCGCCTGGTGTCGCCCCACACACTGCCCTAGACGTCGTCGGCTTTGCCATCGCCCTTGGCCTCGACCTCGCCATCGCCGGTGAGGTCGATGAAGACGGGAGCAGGGCCAGCCCACCCGAACGCCGCCTGGTATGCTGCCAGGGCAGCCTCCTCCGGCGTCTGCTCGGGAGGCGGCATTGCGGTCAGCCGCGCACGCTCCTCCTCCTCAAGCTGGAGCGCCTCCGCGTCGCGTTGGAGCATGGCATCGTAGCGCATCTGCTCCTCGCCGTCGGCCTGCTCTTGGCGGAGCCAGTGCGCCTTCCAGCGCTCGAGGTGGGCCGCCTCCTGCGCCGGCGTCGCGGTGAAGTGGACGGGACGCGCGCTCACCCACTCGCGGTACTGGCCCGTCCACGAGTAGGCCTCCTCTGGCCAAGTGGGTGGAGGCGGGAAGCGCTTCCACGCCGGCTCAGGCTCTGGCTTGGGCTCGACGGGCGGCGGCGGTGGCGGTGGAGGCACGAACAGCGGGGTGCGGACGGAGTCCCCCGCCGCCGACAGGGCAAGGGCTTGCTCCAGCCCATCCCAGCGCGCGTCCTCCTCGAGGCGGTTGGCCTCCAGCACGTGCTGCAGGGCCTCCTCGAGGGCGGCTTTGTACTCCGCCTCCGCCTCCATGTCCTCCGGCTCTACCTGCGAGGGCGGCGGTGGGAACGGCGGCGGGACGACGCGACGCCTACACGTCGTTGCTCCTCGTGCTCGAGGGCGAACCAAGCCTCCCAGTTGGCAGAGTCGGCGGCGTACTCAGGTAGCCGATGCTGCTCCGGCGTGAGCTGCGCGCGGCGCCTGCGCACCTCCTCGTCGTGTGTCCGCTGGCTCCGCGGAACCGCCGACATCGTGATCTGCTGCGGTACCCGGTACGGTCTTTACACTACTCGGTACGGTCTTTACACTACTCGGTACGGTCTTTACACTACAAAAAAGGACACATCCATGACATTTTGGGCCGAACGAATTTTTTTTCTGTCATACATATGACACTTCTATGACGATAATTGTGACAAAACCCGGTATCATCATAGATGTGGTGGGCTCCTACTTCTATGACAAAAAATCATGACAGAAAATGGGCTTTTCATCCTGGGCGGGCCGGAGACGCAGCTGCATGACATTCTTTGGGCCGTTCATGACGGACAAAACCGTGGTAGAAGCGAGGGCGAGGAAAATTTCGGGGAGTTCCTGGTTAAGGTGGGAGGTCGGGGGCCGAGCGATGCGCGTTTCTCTCGTACACGTACGCGCGTGTGTGCGAGGCGTTGGCTCTAACTGAACCCGAGCGATTGCACTGCAGACTACGCGTTACTGAACCCGAGCGATCGATCGATGGCTGTTAACTGAATCCGATCGAGCGATTCCTTCGCTACTGCTGCTAACTGAAGCCGATCGATGCTGCCTCTGGGATGAACAGTGAGTGTTGTGGGGGGGTGGATGAACAGCGAGCGGTGGCGTTGCCTTTGGATGAACAGGACCCCGTGGTGTGGTGGAGGGCTGGATGAACAATAGACGGTGGAGGGGTGGTTGAACAGTAGCTGGTGGAGTAGCGCGCGGTGGAGGCTGGATGAACAGGAGCCCGTGGAGGCTGGAGGAGGTCGACGGTGGAGATGAACAGTATCCCGTGGAGTCCCGTTTTGCGGTACGCCACACCCCTCCCGATGAACAGGACCCCCGTTTCGACCGTAGGAGGTCCGTTTCGTCCGTTTTGGGGTACGCCACACCCCTCCCGATCAACAGGACCCCCATTTCGACCGTAGGAGGTCCGTTTCGTCCGTTTTGCGGTACGCCACACCCCTCCCGATCAACAGGACCCCCGTTTCGACCGTAGGAGGTCCGTTTCCTCCGTTTTGCGGTACGCCACACCCCCCGATCAACAGGACCCCGTTCCAAACGTAGGAGGTCCGTTTCCTCCGTTGTGCGGTACGCCAGGCCTCATTTCCATCGCCTGTTCCGTCCAAGCCCTCCCGATGAACACGACCACGCATTCCGTTCCGACCCAGCCAGTTGGCTCCCACGCGTTCCGTTGCCTCCCGATGAACACGACGCATTCCGTTGCCTCCCCATGAACACGACGCGTTCCGTTGCCTCCCCATGAACACGACGACGATGTTGTTTCTCCGTTCTGACCCAGCCATGTACACGAGCCCTGGCCGTAAGTATGCGCGAGTAGGCGTTTGAGACCCCGCCTGTATGTACACATACGTGGCCATATTTTCTTTCTTGCACCCTGGCCGTTGTACGTACGTGTGCATGCTACGTGCGCGCCTTCGTCCAGTTTACGGACCCAGTCCGCATAATTGCTACTACCAACTTTCAACTAAATTTTCTCTAGGAACATATCTTAACCAGTAGAACTAAAGCGCAAGCTATGACATAATTTGCAAATAACTTTTTTTGACTATGTTCATGATAATGAAGTTCATCTGATTATGAACTCCCACTCAGATAGACATCCCTCTAGTCATCTAAGTGAAACATGATCCGAGTTTAACTAGGCCGTGTCCGATCATCACGTGAGACGGACTAGTCAAGATCGGTGAACATCTCCATGTTGATCGTATCTTCTATACGACTCATGCTCGACCTTTCGGTCCTCCGTGTTCCGAGGCCATGTCTGTACATGCTAGGCTCGTCAAGTCAACCTAAGTGTATTGCGTGTGTTCCGAGGCCATGTCTGTACATGCTAGGCTCGTCAACACCCGTTGTATTCGAACGTTAGAATCTATCACACCCGATCATCACGTGGTGCTTCGAAACAACGAACCTTCGCAACGGTGCACAGTTAGGGTGAACACTTTCTTGAAATTATTATAAGGGATCATCTTACTTACTACCGTCGTTCTAAGCAAATAAGATGCAAAAACATGATAAACATCACATGCAATCAAATAGTGACATGATATGGCCAATATCATCATGCTCCTTTGATCTCCATCTTCGGGGCACCATGATCATCTTCGTCACCGGCATGACACCATGATCTCCATCATCATGATCTCCATCATTGTGTCTTCATGAAGTCGTCACACCAACGATTACTTCTACTTCTATGGCTAACGCGTTTAGCAACAAAGTAAAGTAATTTACATGGCGTTATTCAATGACACGCAGGTCATGCAAAATAATAAAGACAACTCCTATGGCTCCTGCCGGTTGTCATACTCATCGACATGCAAGTCGTGATTCCTATTACAAGAATATGATCAATCTCATACATCACATATATCATTCATCACATCTTCTGGCCATATCACATCACATAGCACTTGCTGCAAAAACAAGTTAGACGTCCTCTAATTGTTGTTGCAAGTTTTTACGTGGTTTGTAGGTTTCTAGCAAGAACGTTTTCTTACCTACGTATGACCACAACGTGATTTGCCAATTTCTATTTACCCTTCATAAGGACCCTTTTCATCGAATCCGTTCCGACTAAAGTAGGAGAGACAGACACCCGCTAGCCACCTTATGCATCTAGTGCATGTCAGTCGGTGGAACCTGTCTCACGTAAGCGTACGTGTAAGGTCGGTCCGGGCCACCTCATCCTACAATGCCGCCGAAACAAGAAACGACTAGTAGCGGCAAGAAGAATTGGCAAACTCAACGCCCACAACTGCTTTGTGTTCTACTCGTGCATAGTAACTACGCATAGACCTGGCTCATGATGCCACTGTTGGGGAACGTAGCAGAAATTCAAAATTTTCTATGCATCACCAAGATCAATCTATGGAGTAATCTAGCAACGAGGGAAGGGGAGTGCATCTACATACCCTTGTAGATCGCGATGCGGAAGCGTTGCAAGAACACGGATGAGGGAGTCGTACTCGTAGCGATTCAGATCACGGTTGATTCTGATCTGAGCACCGAAGAACGGTGCCTCCGCGTTCAACACACGTGCAACCCGGTGACGTCTCCCACGCCTTGATCCAGCAAGGAGAGAGGGAGAGGTTGGGGAAGACTCCATCCAGCAGCAGCACGACGGCGTGGTGGTGATGGAGGAGCGTGGCAATCCCGCAGGGCTTCGCCAAGCACCGCGGGAGAGGAGGAGGAGGAGGTAGGGCTGCACCAGGGAGAGGAAAACTCATGTGTTTGCAGCCCCCAATGCCTCAACTATATATAGGGGAAAGGGAGGGGGCTGCGCCCCCTCTAGGGTTTCCACCCCAAGGGGTGCGGCAGCCCCAAAACCCATCTAGGGCGGCGGCCAAGGGGGGAGAGGGGGAAACTTGCCCCCCAAGCAAGGTGGAGGCGCCCCCTCCCCAAACCCTAGGCGCCTTGGGCCCTGGTGGGGGGCGCACCAGCCCACCTAGGGCTGGTCCCCTCCCACACTTGGCCCATGCTGCCCTCTGGGGCCGGTGGCCCCACTTGGTGGACCCCCGGGACCCTCCCGGTGGTCCCGGTACATTACCGATATCACCCGAAACCTTTCCGGTGACCAAAACAGGACTTCCCATATATAAATCTTTACCTCCGGACCATTCCGGAACTCCTCGTGACGTCCGGGATCTCATCCGGGACTCCGAACAACATTCGGTAACCACGTACATACTTTCCCTATAACCCTAGCGTCATCGAACCTTAAGCGTGTAGACCCTACGGGTTCGGGAACCATGCAGACATGACCGAGACGTTCTCCGGTCAATAACCAACAGCGGGATCTGGATACCCATGTTGGCTCCCACATGTTCCACGATGATCTCATCGGATGAACCACGATGTCGGGGATTCAATCAATCCCATATGCAATTCCCTTTGTCCATCGGTATGTTACTTGCCCGAGATTCGATCGTCGGTATCCCTATACCTTGTTCAATCTCGTTACCGGCAAGTCTCTTTACTCGTTCCGTAACTCACATCATCCCGTGATCAACTCCTTGGTCACATTGTGCACATTATGATGATGTCCTACCGAGTGGGCCCAGAGATACCTCTCCGTTTATACGGAGTGACAAATCCCAGTCTTGATTCGTGCCAACCCAACAGACACTTTCGGAAATACCTGTAGTGCACCTTTATAGCCACCCAGTTACGTTGTGACGTTTGGTACACCCAAAGCATTCCTACGGTATCCGGGAGTTGCACAATCTCATGGTCTAAGGAAATGATACTTGACATTAGAAAAGCTCTGAGCAAACGAACTACACGATCTTGTGCTAGGCTTAGGATTGGGTCTCGTCCATCACATCATTCTCCTAATGATGTGATCCCGTTATCAACAACATCCAATGTCCATGGTCAGGAAACCGTAACCATCTATGATCAACGAGCTAGTCAACTAGAGGCTTACTAGGGACATGGTGTTGTCTATGTATCCACACATGTATCTGAGTTTCCTATCAATACAATTGCAGCATGGATAATAAACGATTATCGTGAACAAGGAAATATAATAACAATAACCTATTTATTATTGCCTCTAGGGCATATTTCCAACAAAGCCCGCGCGGAGAGGAGTACGAGGGTTCACTGGTTCGGCTGCGGTGTGAGGCTGCCGTCGCCGCAGGGCCTGGCCAGCGGTGGGAATAGTCGGGGGCGGTGAGGCCTCCGCGGCAGCACAGCCGGCCACGGGAGGCAGGAGCATGCGGCACGACCGGCGCTGCTTTGGGCGGCTGGAGCAAGAAGACCAGAGGTTGAAGAAGCACTACGGCCGTTGGATGGACATCGTACGGTCACTGGAGCTAGAATCGTTCAAATATTGACTAAAGTTGACAAAGTCCCCCGTCCCAGTCAACTTAGTAGGCCCACAAGTCAGCCTCCCACCATGGTGGGTCCCAGCTAGCAGGGGGAGTATTCATTTTTGTGTGCGTAATAAGGCGGCACTTCCTTGCGTGCGAAGATATAGCTGGTGGGTTCGAGCTGTCAGCGGAGGTAACGTTTTTTTGCGAAATACAGAGGCCCTTTCGGTGGGTCCCTGATGTCAGGTGGAGGAATCATTATTTTGCGCGTAATAAGGAGGCATTTCCTTGCGTGCGGCCGTGGACCCAACTATCGGCCTCTCCACGTACAATCCACTTCAGATGCATGTCGGTCGTTGACCACGTTGACCAGGCCGCGCCGAGAGCACCAGGGCGGTGGACGACGGCGAGGCCTAGGAAGGGAACGACACGGAGGCAGGGAAGACTCGGCAGTTGTTTCCCATGCGGAGGGGAGTACGACTTTACGAGGGTTTACTGGTTCGTCTGCCGTCGCCGGAGAATAACAGCAGGTGTGGGTGAGTAGAGGGATGGCTAGGCCAGCGATGGGAGTACGGTGGGGCGGTGAGGCCTGCGCGGCTGCAGAGCCGGCCATGGGGAGGAGGGAGCAGGCAGTACCGCCGGCGCTTGTTTGAGCGGCTGGAGCAGGAAGAGCAGAGATTGAAGAAGCACGACGACCGTTGGATGGCCATCCAACAGTCACTGCTTGTGCGTCAACCTTTTTTAGGAAAGCCTCAAATATGTGGAAAACAGCATACATCCCATCTGCCATTATTTCTAATAATTTACAGTCCATTTGCTAATTATTAAGGTTTTTTTCGTAGCCCATATTCTTTTTGTTAGCATTACAGCCCATATTGTGGCCACGGTTAATAAATTATACGAAATTTTGCATATTTCGGTGCGGTCCGAACTGTTTTTAATCCCGAAATTTCGACTCACATTCAAACTGATTTTAAAAATAAATGTATATCAATATAAACTCCAACAAATTCTCCACGCATAAAAATTAATGTAATTTAAAATCTCGAAATGAAAAAAAAGATATTTGAAACTAATTGCCGGTTTGATGTGTTTTAAAAATGTACAGCCCATTTCTCATTACTGATGGGCCATTTTCTCGGCCAGCCGAATGAAAGCTCTCCTCGTCTTGAAAGATTTGCAGCCCAACAGGCCTGACAAAGCGACTTACTTGGCAAATCACAAAAAAACTGGGCTGTGGCCGTGGACCCAGCTGTCAGCCTCTCCACGTACAGTACTCTTCCGATGGAAGTCGTTCCTTGACCACGTTGACCACGCCGCGCGGAGAGCACCACGGCGGTGGACGACGGCGAGGCCTAGGAAGGGGACGACGCGGAGCCGGGGAAGACGCGGCAGTGGAAGCCCGCGCGGAGAGGAGTACGAGGGTTCACTGGTTCGGCTGCGGTGTGAGGCTGCCGTCGCCGCAGGGCCTGGCCAGCGGTGGGAATAGTAGGGGCGGTGAGGCCTCCGCGGCAGCACAGCCGGCCACGGGAGGCAGGAGCATGCGGCACGACCGGCGCTGCTTTGGGCGGCTGGAGCAAGAAGACCAGAGGTTGAAGAAGCACTACGGCCGTTGGATGGACATCGTACGGTCACTGGAGCTAGAATCGTTCATATTGACTAAAGTTGACAAAGGCCCCCGTCCCAGTCAACTTAGTAGGCCCACAAGTCAGCCTCCCACCATGGTGGGTCCCAGCTAGCAGGGGGAGTATTCATTTTTTTGTGCGTAATAAGGAGGCACTTCCTTGCGTGCGAAGATATAGCTAGTGGGTCCGAGCTGTCAGCGGCGGTAACGTTCTTTCGCGAAATACAGAGGCCCTTTCGGTGGGTCCCTGATGTCAGGTGGAGGAATCATTATTTTGCGCGTAATAAGGAGGCATTTCCTTGCGTGCGGCCGTGGACCCAACTGTCGGCCTCTCCACGTACAGTCCACTTCAAATGCATGTCGGTCGTTGACCACATTGACCAGGCCGCGCCGAGAGCACCAGGGCGGTGGACGACGGCGAGGCCTAGGAAGGGAACGACACGGAGGCAGGGAAGACTCGGCAGTTGTTTCCCACGCGGAGGGGAGTACGACTGTACGAGGGTTTACTGGTTCGTCTGCCGTCGCCGGAGAATAACAGCAGGTGTGGGTGAGTAGAGGGATGGCTAGGCCAGCGATGAGAGTACGGTGGAGCGGTGAGGCCTGCGCGGCAGCAGAGCCGGCCGCGGGGAGGAGGGAGCAGTCAGTCCCGTCGGGGCTTGTTTGAGCGGGTGGAGCAGGAAGAGCAGAGATTGAAGAAGCACGACGGCCATTGGATGGCCATCCAACAGTCACTGCTTGTGCGTCAACCTTTTTTTAGGAAAGCCTCAAATCTGTGGAAAACAGCATCCAGCCCATCTGCCATTATTTGTAATAATTTATAGATCATTTGCTAATTATTAAGGTTTTTTTAGCCCATATTCTTTTTGTTAGCATTACAGCCCATATTGTGGCCACAGTTAAAAAATTATACGAAATTTTGCATATTTCGATGCGGTCCGAACTGTTTTTAATCCCAAATTTTTGACTCACATTCAAACTGATTTTAAAAATAAATGTATATCAATATAAAATCCAACAAATTCTCCATGCATAAAACTTAATGTAATTTAAAATCTCGAAACGAAAAAAAGATATTTGAAACTAATTGCCGGTTTGATGTGTTTTAAAAATGTAGTCCCATTTCTCATTACTGATGGGCCATTTTCTCGGCCAGCCGAATGAAAGCTCTCCTCGTCTTGAAAGATTTGCAGCCCAACAGGCCTGACAAAGTGACTTACTTGGCAAATCACAAAAAAACTGGGCTGTGGCCGTGGACCCAGCTGTCAGCCTCTCCACGTACAGTACTCTTCCGATGGAAGTCGTTCCTTGACCACGTTGACCACGCCGCGTGGAGAGCACCACGGCGGTGGACGACGGCGAGGCCTAGGAAGGGGACGACGCGGAGCCGGGGAAGACGCGGCAGTGGAAGCCCGCGCGGAGAGGAGTACGAGGGTTCACTGGTTCGGCTGCGGTGTGAGGCTGCCGTCGCCGCAGGGCCTGGCCAGCGGTGGGAATAGTAGGGGGCGGTGAGGCCTCCGCGGCAGCACAGCCGGCCACGGGAGGCAGGAGCATGCGGCACGACCGGCGCTGCTTTGGGCGGCTGGAGCAAGAAGACCAGAGGTTGAAGAAGCACTACGGCCGTTGGATGGACATCGTACGGTCACTGGAGCTAGAATCGTTCATATTGACTAAAGTTGACAAAGGCCCCCGTCCCAGTCAACTTAGTAGGCCCACAAGTCAGCCTCCCACCATGGTGGGTCCCAGCTAGCAGGGGGAGTATTCATTTTTTTGTGCGTAATAAGGAGGCACTTCCTTGCATGCGAAGATATAGCTGGTGGGTCCGAGCTGTCAGCGGCGGTAACGTTTTTTTCGCGAAATACAGAGGCCCTTTCGGTGGGTCCCTGATGTCAGGTGGAGGAATCATTATTTTGCGCGTAATAAGGAGGCATTTGCTTGCGTGCGGCCGTGGACCCAGCTGTCGGCCTCTCCACGTACAGTCCACTTCAGATGCATGTCGGTCGTTGACCACGTTGACCAGGCCGCGCCGAGAGCACCAGGGCGGTGGACGACGGCGAGGCCTAGGAAGGGAACGACACGGAGGCAGGGAAGACTCGGCAGTTGTTTCCCACGCGGAGGGGAGTACGACTGTACGAGGGTTTACTGGTTCGTCTGCCGTCGCCGGAGAATAACAGCAGGTGTGGGTGAGTAGAGGGATGGCTAGGCCAGCGATGGGAGTACGGTGGGGCGGTGAGGCCTGCGCGGCAGCAGAGCCGGCCGCGGGGAGGAGGGAGCAGGCCTAGACGGGGCAGCCCAAAACCACGTCCAACACTTGCCAAAACTTCGTCCCTCGTTTTCTCTGTGTTTCGCACACTCGACATTGTGTGGGCATTTTGACTGTGCATCATATGAAGATGTGCTATGCATGAATGTTGATCAGCATGATGTTAACTGGCTGGTAGTTCCATTTTCGACCATGAATAAAACTTCCAACATGATGTTAACCCTGTTTGAAAAGGCCGTGTTAATATAAATGCTCTGCCTCTGAAAGTTGCAGTTTCTTATCTGAAACTGAACTTGCAGTTTCTTATCTGAAACTGAAACTTGCAGTTTCTTCTCTGAGAATCACATTGTCTGCACTTTTATACTCCTATGAAACTACATTTTTTAAGTGCTAAAAATAGATCTCTAGAATTCATAAAATACTTCATATGCTCAATACTGCAAATCTGAAATTCAAAAGACATTCATATCTGAAAGTACTCTCAAAATACACAACACAAAACACAATTCACAACCTGCAAATACTGACAACCCTAAGCTCCTCCTGACAATTCACAACCTGCCCGACTATTGGGCTGGGGGGGCAGCCCCCTCCTATTCCTCGGCGGCAGACAGCCGCCCCGTGAGACGATGTGAACGGCGAGGGAGACGATGGCGGGGAAGCGTCGTCGGGCCAACTGCTTTTCTCCTCTTGCAGTTGGGTTCGGTCGACGAAGACTCTACCGGCTCGCTCTGGCAGGACACCCTCACAAACGGCACCCTGTAGATGCTCGATCCTTCAATCTCTGGTGGATGCTCCATCTGGGATAGATAATCCCACCACCGCTCCCTCACGATCGGATTCGGTGAATCTGTTTGCTCCATGGCCCAGAGGAGCAGCTCTATGTACTCCGGCGCGACTCCCTCCGGGAGTATCGCCGCCTTTTTGCTCTGTTGCAGATATTTGGCCATGGATGTCGCCGTCGCCGCTAGTTGGTCCTTGTTGTCAAACCAAGACTGTATCTCCAACATCCTAGCTAGCTTTATAGGGTCGCCGTCTGCGATCCTCACGTATCGGTTGTACTCCTCCATCGATCTACTTTTCCACAGCACCTTCACTCGCCGGCGGTGGTTTTTGAATGGAAGAGGAGAGGAGTAGCGCTGGTTTTGGATTAGAACGGGAGAGGAGCGATGCTGGTTTTGGACTGGAATAGGAGAGGAGGGGCGGTGGTTTTGAAATGGAAGAGGAGAGGAGTGGCGCTGCATTTAGATTGGAACAGGAGAGGAGCGGCGGTGGTTTAAGAGGAGAAGAGCGGAAGAGTGGCGCTGGTCTTGGAAGCATTTTTTTGTTGTTTTGCGTATTTTGGGTCAAAGTTTGACCACGTACTGTATTTGACAAGCAAAATGTGAATGCATGTCACCAAAAATTGTATCGTTTGGTTTGTATCTGAATGTACTTTCAAATTATATTATTTTTGCAACGTATAACATATATTTTATGTGCGAAAATCATGGTCAATTATGACCCAGAATAAAAGGGAGACTAGTTAATGTGGGGTCGCTTTCTTAATTGAAGGGTAAATTGATTTTGATTTTGATCCAGTCACAGCGCGCCGGCCCTCTCATCCAATCCTAAATCGCTGCCGCACGCTCCTCTCCCTCTTCTCCATTGCAAAACCACCTCCTCTCCTCTCTATCATCTCCATTCCAAAACCACCGTCTCGCCTCTCCCTCTTCTGATCTTCTCCATTGCAAAACCACCTCCTCTCCTCCCCATCATCTCCATTCCAAAACCACCGTCTCGCCTCTCCCTCTTCTGATCTTCTCCATTGCAAAACCACCTCCTCTCCTCCCCATCATCTCCATTCCAAAACCACCATCTCGCCTCTCCCTCTTCTGATCTTCTCCATTGCAAAACCACCTCCTCTCCTCTCCATCATCTCCATTCCAAAACCACCATCTCGCCTCTCCCTCTTCTCTATTGCAAGACCACCATCTCTCCTCCCATCTTCCAAAGCTAGCACCGGACCACTCAGAAGGACATCTATGGAGAGGATGCAGCAGCGAATCAGGCAGATCGCCGGCGGCGACCAGGCAAAGTTAGCCAGGTTGAAGGAGATCCTTAGTTGGTTTGACAATGAGTGGGAGATTTCGAGGACGGTGCGGGCCATGTGGCAATGTATGCGAAAGAGCGAGACGGCGGCGATGTACATGTACTCCTCGGCGGCAGTCACGCCGCAGTCCTCCGAGTTCATCGAGTATCTCCTCTGGGCGATGGAGCAGACAGATTCGCCCGAGGCGACAGTCAGGCGGAGGTGGTGGGCGTACAGGTCGAAGGTCGAGCACCCAGAGGATAACGAATCGATCGAGTATGGTGTGCCGTTCGTGAGGGTGCAGAGCCAGCCGGAGCCACAGGAGTATTCGTTCTCCCACCGCAAGAGGAGGCCGGATGGCGCGACGTCGCTTCCCCGCCGTTCTCCACGGTTCCCTCGACGCTCGCCTCGTTTCAACGGCGGCGGTAGGGTTTAAGGTAAGCTTCGCACTAACCTAATCTTCCACCTGCTCATGCTTACAATCAGTGTGACAGCTAATGAAAATCATGCTTACAATCAGTCTCCGAGTACTACGCCAATCACCCTAAAATAGCTCTGGACCTTTGGGTCAAAGTTGTGACACAGTGTACAAATAAAGAAAAATAGATTGGTGCTTCTTTCAGAAAAGAGTACTCCCTAGAAAACTGCCAATATAAGCTACTAGTATTTGGTTAGATGATTTGCTGCCGAGAAAGATCCGTCCACAGAGAGCGCCACACATCCCACTGGTGGTGGTGGATGCCAATGCGTGCATGCAGCATGGTTGGTGTCGGTAATTTTTACTTGGCACACCTCGCACTCTGCATATATGCCGGTTCCATACGTACATTTGTGCAGTTCCACCAAAATGCAGCTGAATAACCCTGTTTGCACAGATAATGAAAAAGCGTGATTACATTATAGTGGCACTAGTTGATGAAACACACAAAATAAATAGAAGAAAATATTGCGATAGTATCATAGTATGCCATGCTGCGAGGGCGAGATGGGCCCTGCGACGCCTCATACGGTACGCCTCATACTGGACATCGTCCCAAGTCTCCCAGATACACCTTCTGCCAGTGATGAACATCAGTGTACAGCGGTAGTACAAGGAGGCGCCTTGAGACATTCAAATCTCTATTTTTGTACATATCAACTAAAATTAAGCACCCCAGTTTGCAGAAACGCTTAAACATTAACAATGGGACTAGTTGATGAAACATACATTAACAAAGAGAAGCACTTTCTTTATCTACATTGGAAATGAAATGATAGAGATGACACTCGCTCTATTTTAACTGTATTATTACTTCATTTTATCAGTGACACTAGGGTCGAGCAGGTGGCAAACGAGGTGTACCGTGCGTCGCAAGGATGGAGGCCGGGGGTGCTTAGACTGGGATGCTGAAGCTGGCTCTTTCAGTCACCAACATGGATGATTCAATTCATGGGACCTTTTGGTGCAGTTCACCTAAAATGAAGCAATGTCCCGTGAGCTAGCAGCTTCTTCTTCAATTTTTTTAAGAAAAGGGCTCCAGCCCCGGTTCCATTTCCATCAGAAAACGAAACCCACAGAGCTTCTTCTTCATTAGTTGCAATAAAATTGAGCAACATCAAGGTTGGTTGTGAAGCTCCTGGAATGCTCAACTATAATTTGGATATCATTTGTGCAGTTCAACTAAGATCGAGCGTGAAATGTATATCTCTGTTTGCACAAAAAAGGTGGAAAGGAGGGTGACTAACAAGTGATGAAACATGCATCAAATGAAAAGAAGCATGTTCCTTATCTGAATGGCAATCCTACAAGGACAGTAGCAATTTCTAAAGCACTGGCATTGCTAGATATTAGTGTGGGCATTAGGATTAACTATGACAACCGTTAAATACGACATTACTTTGGGCACGGGAGAGTAGGCGGACCAGGACAGTTGCATTTCTAACGAAAAGAACCAACTTATCTTAATGGGAAATTTTAGCAGGACATGTAAAGAAGTGCCATTGATTCATATTACTGGAGGCATTACATTGAAAACAACATTGGTTTAACGTGTCCTTACTTTTAACAGTGCGACTGCTACATTTTACCAGTGGCATTACATAAGAGTGGCTCGGGGCAACAAACATCAGAACAGGATATCTGGGTTGGTCCCATTTTTGTTCGGTATAGCCACCTTATACTGTGTGAGGCTAGCAAATCTAGTGCTGGACTTACTCTGTTGACTTGTCCCCCAGTCCCCACTTTCTTTCCTTTTTCAACCAATAGATCGGGTTTATATTGAGTTTGTACTGCGTTTCCCTTTATTTCCCTATTAGACCTAGAGACCAGTTGGATAGCCAGTCTCTGCTACTTTTCGCCCCCATTATTTCCTCTTTCGACCAAGTCCTAGATTCAGGTAACAAATCCTCCCCCACCCCCACCCCCTTTCTTCCTTGTTTGAACCAAGTAGTACTAGATTCGAGTGCATGAACTAGTTTTACCTCTTAAACGTAAAAAAATTAGGTGGTTTTCGAACAGCCGATCGATCCTATCTACGAGGGGGCCTGAGAAATAGTAAAAGATACAAATGCAGCGACGTCAGGAGCTCGGGAAGTAGAGCAAGGCCGGTTTCGAAGGAAGTTATACCTGATGGTCGCCGGGATGTCGCTAGGTGGGCGGCGGGAGGCCGGATCTGCCCACACTACGGCAGCGAGGAAGAAGGGGTCGGAGGCCCTCCCTCGCCAGCGGTGCTTGGGAGAGAACGGCAAGGCAGGCTGATCGGGACGCGCCCAGCAGTGGGTAAGAGCCGTCGCCGAGGACGACCGCGTGAACGTTGCACCTTCTCACCTTCCCCGGCGGAGAGGATCCGGCTGGATCTGTGACCAGCGGTGAGCAGAGAGAGAGAGAGTGTGGCCACCGCTGTCGTGTTTAGATCTGGAGAGGCCGAGACAGTGTGAAGAGAGCAACACTAGCAAGCAAGCGCGGAGGCTCCTGCCTATATAGTGGAGTAGTACTAGTTTTCTTTTGTCTACCGGAGCCGGCTTGACCTCGTCAATGACTGTCGAGAAGTCTTCATGCACGTGGCCCGGAGGCGCAGTTGTCGTCATTTTGATCTGAAGCGCCGGATTATAACATATAACACGAAAAAATGCCACATGACAAGAAATCATAACCTCACTGCCCAAAGGAGACAACATGAATCCCGACGGACAAACTAGACGAGGAACAAAGCTCAAATTAAAGATAAACTCGTAGAAAAGGGGTCCGTCGATAGATGTCCTAATTAACATAGCCGGCTTGACCTAGATGGCAGCCGAGTAGTCACTGTTCGTGCATGTGCCCCCAATGACTAGCCCAACTCAGTTGTCGCTGTTTAACCCTCGCAGTGATCCGAAGCACATGACACCTAATTTTGCGAGATGACAAGAAACCTTTTTTTAGATTTCTCACCACAACTACAGCCATGTACAACACAGCCTGCACGATATGTAGACGATAGCCAATCCAGGCGTGTCTGCTGGAGTCTGGTCACATGCATGGACGAACTGATCTTCCGTGTCTTGCAGGGATCGTCCAGGCACCAACGTAGTACAACACTTCTCTAGTACTATCGCTCGTCTCCCTCTTCTATTAAGTCACCCGACTTGCGGGGCCGGGGAGTGTGCCTATGGTCGGTTCTCAATTGCCGTCCCACATGTGTGTGCAAACGCAATATGACGCGCGTTCCATTCGGAGAGCAGCGTGCCAGACCGACCGACCGTCTGGGGTGCGACGCGAACGCGACGGGCGTGCTGTATACTCCGTACATGTGTACCGCCGTTTTCTAGACGCTTTGCTCCATGGCGCGGGCGCAATCCATGGATACAAAATTAGTATACTGTATACTATTTAAAAGTCGAGGGCGGGGCTTTTCCTGCGCGGTAGGCGGGGCAGTTCCGCCTAGTCGGTTCGACAGAGACGCGAGAAGACGAGGGAGTAGGCTGCTGCAAACGTAGGGCTGTGTGATTTGACAGCGAGTTACTGCTGGACAGGTGGGGCCCCGTGATTTGACTTGCCATTATCATTTTAACTGCGGCGCTACGACCGGCGTGAGTCTCCCGATTCCTGACCACCTCCATACAGGTGCCTCTCCCAATGCTCCACCATGTAGTAGAGGCTGGCTCTTGCATGAGAGCCCACTTCTCCACTTTTTCCTTGCCTCTCTTTCCTCCACATATGCAAAAATGCCATGTAAAGCGCACTATTGTACTTACTTTTACTTGCTCCTACAGGTGCTTAAGCTTGCCACATAGGCATAAAGTCTGATGTGGCAAGTTAATCAAGAAGAGAGAGACTAGTTTGGTGACCCAAGGAAGAAACGGTGCTAAGCGCGTGTACCTAGGTGAAAAGACAATTTTGAGTCTATAGCTAATTAAATGAAGCAAACTTAGCAACACCATTTCATTGGAAGAGGTCACTCCTTGGCAAATGCAATAAATACTAGTACTCCCTGTGTCCCATAATATAAGAACGTTTTTGGCACTACACTAGTGTCAAAAACGTTCTTATATTATGGGACGGAGGGAGTACGAAGAAAGAGATAGAGAGGAGTAAAAAATACACTTATAGCCAACCTTATAGCCAACCTTGTTGTAGTATGAGTGACTAAGTGATGACTATGTATGACATGCCAACATCAGATAGCCTAACGCACCGTGTTAAATCTCCAAGGGCGCGACCGCGCGAGCGACGCGACGGTCGTGGTAGGCGCGACCATGATACGGGCTGCTGGCAGCCCTTGGATCTGAGATCAAACGGTCGCATGCTAAGTTGCTGAAAATTTGCAGAATAACCCTCCAGGATAGGATATTCACCCATAGGTCTAGAATCACGCCATGCAACCGTTCGATCTCAGATCCAAGGGCTCTCGGAAGCCCGTATCATGGGAGAATGGAAAGCCACTACCCTGCCGTTCGCACGCTGGCAGTTCGCTCCTACTCGTCCCCGCACGTCCTTCAATACTACGGCGGTTCGCTCCTAGTCGTCCCGTCCATTCACATTACGGCAGTTCCACTAATCCTAACCCTCCTCCCAAATCCATGGCGTCCCAAATCTCCACGATCGGCGGTGAGTACAAGGTTAGAACCATCACCGGCGATGAGTTCGACGTCATCTACACCCGTTCTTCCGCGACGGTGAAAGGATGCCTTTCTCGCTTCAGACGCATGTTCGAAGACTCAGATGATGAGTGGGTCGCTGGGCTAGATGTTGAGTACACCACAGTCCTGGGACGAGAGAAGGATCTAAAGGACGAAGAGAGGAAGAAGCCCGCCGTGATCCAGGTTTGCGTGCATGACTTATGCTTGGTCTACCACATATGCCATGCCGACGTTGAGTGCCAGGATTTTAAGGACTTCCTCGAGAGCAACCTAGTCAAATTCGTTACTGTAGACTTTGGTAACGACAAAGAAGTCCTGCGTCGGATAGGCCTCGTTGTAGGCAACACCTTCGACCTCCAGAAGAATCGGCTGGTGTCCTCTCGTCAGCCTTCAATGCTGACCCTGGCAGGAGCCATGGTTCATCCTTCGTACGGTAAACTGGAGAAACCTCCATACACGTTTCATCGTCATGCATGGCAGCGGAATGTACTAGATATAGACCACATCCACTACGCTGCAATGGATGGCTACCTTTGCTTCAATATCTACAAGGGTTGGATGAAGAGCAACAGCCAAGTGTGCGGTTCAAGCAAAGAAGTATCGGCCAAGAGGAAGAGGGACAAGGACGAAGTCGAGGACGTGGACGAGGACTCCGAGTAAGGTGGCAGTGTCGTTGCTCATGGTGGTTCTAATGCAGTGTCTACCGGAATAGTTGCAAAGTTTAATTTCAGGTGTGCTTAATTTAATTTGAGGGGTGTGTTGTGCTGAGCCCCCAGCAGAACTATGTTATGTTTCTTCTCGTTACTTTAACTCTTCAGTACGTACATACTAGTATTTCTTACATTTCATCTTTTAGTTGGTATAGTACTACCACTCGTTTCTTCACATTATATACGTACAATATATATGGCCAACATCATATAGCCAGCAGTTTAGTTGTCAAAGAATTTCAGGGTGCTTAGTTTTGTCAAAGAATTCCAGGATGCTTAGAGGGTGCTTGGATCCAAGGGACTTATTTTAGTCTGACTAAAAATAGTCTCTTTAAGAGGCTAAAGTTCCAAGCACCCCTGACTAAAGAGGGGCTAAAA
The DNA here is from genome assembly GCF_018294505.1 of Triticum aestivum. Taxonomy (NCBI): domain Eukaryota; kingdom Viridiplantae; phylum Streptophyta; class Magnoliopsida; order Poales; family Poaceae; genus Triticum; species Triticum aestivum. The sequence continues at coordinate 52,394,488 of NC_057805.1, forward strand.
CTAGTCTTGAGACTAAAAATTTTTAGTCAGGGGTACCCCTACTAAAATGTGGATTAGTCCTCTCTCTACTCATTTAACTCCTCTCCTTTAACACAGGCGAGTTCTGGATTGGAGGGTTTGGAGGATAATAAATGCTCATTAACTTGATTTTAGCCTTTTTAGTATTTGGATCCAAGCATGGGTGAGGCTAGCATGTTTTAGTCCCACTACTTTTAGTCATGGGACTAAAACGTATCCAAGCACCCTCTTAGTTTTATTTGAGGGGTGGGTTGTGCTGGACACCATTATTGTGACTAGCCTTTTTAATAGTACTATATGCATAATTTGGCGACGAGCGCTCTCTATATGTACCACCTTTTTTTAATTTCAAGTTTTGCTCCATGGCGCAATCCATCGATACTACTGCTGTACAAAAGTATACATTTTTTAAAAGGCTAGAGGGCGGGGCAGTCTAGCTTGGTCGGTTTCACGAGAGGCGAGGGCCTTTGTGATTTGACGGCTCATTACTGCTGGAAGGCGGGGCCTTGTGATTTGACTGCTCGTATAAATGCGCCGACGACCTGATCGAGGAGGAGCAAAGAACCGTGCGGTATACTCAAGTTTTCCACTGGAGTAGTACTGCGACGGAGGAGCACGAAACACGGCAGCCCAGTGCCATATGGCGATAAAAAATGATCTAATTTGCTAGTCATCTCATTGTTAGCATTGTTCTATTCATTCCCTAAAAAAACATTGTTCTATTCATGCCTCGCAGAGAACGTGACACGTGCGGCGAAACACCCGAAGCAAAAGATGAAACACAGGAGCAAAAGAAGAAGGAAGATTATCACCCCAAATGATCTAATTCGCCGCGGAGTCGTAACTGCTTCTTCATCGCCTCCACGACCTCCATCTCCTTGCGCGTCTCCTCCGCCATCTTCTTCATTCTGTCCATGACGCGGGATTTCTCGACGCGAGCCTTCATCATCTGTTCCACGGCCGCATTACGTACCTTGACAGCAGCCGGGTGCTCGATGCGGAGCTTCGCCAACTCCTCCTTCTGTTCCATGACGAGGGCCTGCAGCATCTTCATCGAGGAACTACTATTCTCATGCAGCTTCTTCCAGCCGGCGTTCTTCTCCTTCAACAGGTCGATCTCGTGGCAGAGCTTCGCCTTGTCCTCCTGAAGTCGCAGGATTTCGCCGGTCGCCTTCTTCTCCGAGGCAATGCTCTTCTTCAGCAGCATCACCAAGCCGGCGGTCAACTCCCCCTGCTGATTGAGCTCAGCGGGCATGTCGTCGAGGCTCTCCTTCAGCAACTCCATCAAGCCTTGGATGAACTCCTTCTGCTTATTGAGCTGATCGGGCATGCCGTCGAGGGATAACGACTCCAGCTCCGCCGGCTCGGCATGTTCGCCTCCGCGGCTAGGGCGCTCCTGGGAGCCATCGCCTGCCCGTGAGAGATCTTTCGAGGTCTCTGCGTGGCGGCGAGCCCTCTTTTTTTCCGCAGCCTTGGTTGCCGCTCCCTTGTTACGAGTAGTTCTCGACCTAGAGCTCTGCTCACCGGCCATGGCAACGACGGACGAAGAAGAAGCACTTATGAGGAGGAAAGGTAGAGTAATTTTCGGTTAGGTAGTTCCCCTTTTTATAACCTAAGTACTAGCACTAGTACTAATACCTGCATAGTGGGAACACGTTCAGGTTTGGTACGTACTAGTAGGTGTGAGCAGGCTTTCGAATGTGATGGGAACAAGGTAAAGATTAATTGATGGTTTTGGTTTCGAGGCCCGAAACGGCTCCCGATGAGTTTAGCGGAACATAAATTTCAAGTACTACACTGCTCAAATGCGTAAATATTATGTTACTGTCAAAAATTGGCACAAAATACGAAGGAGACCAATGGAAGTACTACTAGCAACCCACGATTTAACTACTCGCATGCGCGCAGTGGAGTAATAATGTCTTTCTTCCGCCCTCACGTCCACTCAATTTGCATGCGCTGTATTAATTGACCATCAATGAAGTGAACGACTTTACACGCGTCAAATTATCACATGGGGTGGATCTTGGTACAAAATTGCGTCCGCCCGTGTACCCGCGTGTGCGTGCGAGGGAATGAGTGCGTGCGTGGCGTGCGTGCACATCTTCGCTTCGTGCATGTACCGCCAGTATGGCTCAGGGAGGACGAGTACATTCTTCTGGAACCAGCAGCACGTCACTGTGATCAATCCACGCAAGGAGGTCGCGACAACGCCTCCACATGTGCCACGTGGCTTCATGAACTGTAAGAGAGACACTGTGTAGCGTGCCATTGGTATTCTAATTTACGTGTTTTGCACATACTCGAAGTACTAGTAAGGTACACGTGCATTGCACGCATCAGATTTTGCAACCAAATTATGAATAAATACCACACTATAGCATGTAAGCTCTGAGTCATATATGCCTGATGTAGCCCTTCGTTTAATTCTTATAGTTCATCTCATTCAAAATCAATTAGTTTTTATAAAAAAGCTAAGAACGCGGGAATAGGAAAAACATGGGATTATAGTGGAATGTCGTCTTGAATCCTACAGGATTGTACGAGTGTTTGATTGTGCATAGAAAAAACGCAGAATTCTTTCAAAGAGGTTTGAGTGGATGGGATGTTTCCTATGAAATCTAGTGCAAATGAATCATATGGAAAAATTCCTATGGTTTACAATCCTACGAATCAAACAACCAAGATAGGAAAAATTCCTAATGATTAGAATCCTCCAAAATTCCTTTGAGAATCCTTTGAATCAAAGAAGCCCTTAATCTATTTTATGATTCATGGAATTGTGCGTTGTAAAGCATAAAGTAAAAACAAATAATGGCAATTCAACTAGAAAAAAAGTTTGGGCAGTTATGATACGGAAGATTCTAGAACAAAAGAGAACCACTGTTGTTTTGAGGTTTGTGCATTATGCTTAAGTTCAACCATGGAGTCTGCTAGATTGTACATGTGGCAAAATCCGGTGGGGGGCTAGAAGATGGTGCGAGGGGCCGAGTGGAGGGAGACTATGAAGGAATGCACAAGTGCGAGATCGATATTTAGAGAGAGGGGGCGAACACGTGCGCTGTTGCGCGCAGTGGCGGAGCCATGAAAAATAAATGAGCTAGGGGGCCAAGCATTGCTAATCCTTTACGAGGAGGGTCAATTCATGAACTTAAACCATTTTTAGCAGCAATTGTCTAATGATCACATTCATATTAGCCTCGATATATAGTGATGTTAGGGGGGGAGGGGGCAGGGCCCTTACTGCCCCCTGTCTTCGCCATTGTGCACGCGTCTGAGAGATGAAGCGGAAGGCATGGATGATGAGAGGGGGACGTTGGATATATAATTAATGTGGGTGTATTAGCTATATATGTTAATCCTATATAGAGAGGTATAGATTGATCGATGTGGACGTGGGAAAGAGGGTGAGACCTCACTGGATATATCGATTGATCGGTTTGTGTGGAAAACTATGAAAGACCTAGCTATATACACACATACATAGAGGAACATCGATCGTTGCGCATGCACGCGTGAGAGATAAAGAATGCCCGATATGATGGAGAGGGGGATGTGTGTGGGTGTGTGCCTTCATGGGAGACCGACCTGAAGAAAAAGATTGTATGCGTGCGATGGATAATGCCGACTGGTAGTGTGTGTGCATGCATGCACGAGAGAAAGTTAGTGGTACAATTATAAAGAGAAGACTACTGTGTGGGTGTAAAAGAATAGGTGAGGTCATAATCAATGTAAAGTTGAATTCAAATATTTGAATAAGAGATCCTGATGTTTGAAACCCATGCATGCATGAATATAACGGAGATCTGCGCGGTGTGGTTTGGAAACGAGCATGTTGTAATGTATACACATTGAACAAGGTCAGACTGATTTGAATTTGAGATACCGATGGCAGACATCATTTGGCCACGTCGCATCCGTGCATGGACACACTATTCTAATTGGAGATGATGGGCGGCTTTCGCATCACATATCTATATCTATACCCCTATATATATTATATTTATATTTTTTATATTGTGTGCGGGTAACTTTAACTTTGAAAGATGGTCGTTGGATGAGGCGAATCCGATGGTCCAAAGATGGCAAATTTGAGCACTACTGGCCGTTGGATATCATCTAGATTCCACCAGATTTCGCCACATGTATAATCTAGAAGACTCCATGGTTGAACTTAAGCATAATGCACAAACATCAAAACACAAGCACTTCTTATTTGTTCTAGAATCTTCCGTATCAGAATTGCCCAAATGTTTTTCTACATGATTTGCCATTATTTGTTTTTACTTTATGTCTTACGACGCACAATTCCATGAATCTTAAAATAGATTAGCTTTCTTATAAAAACTAGATGATTTTGAATGAAATGAACTATAAGAATTAAACGAACATCTACATCATGCATATATGACTCAAAGCTTGCATGCTATAATGTGGTATTTATTCATAATTTGGTTGCCAAATCTCATGCGTGCAATGCACGTGTACCTTACTCTAGTCTAAATGGTGTTTGTGTGTGTGTTGTGCGTGTTGAGGTGCAAATTGTCTTTTTTTGGGTACACGTTAAGCTTGTTCTTCCGAAATTTCAAGCCGCGCCTTGTTATGCCGAAAATTCAAGCTAGCGTCTCTGTCTATCGTGCTGCGAAACTCCCGCCTCTTCAACCCGCGCCTTGTTAGCCCGAAATATTTAAGATATATCTTTGTCTCGTTGTGCTCCGACAACTCCCTCCATCTCAACCCGCGCCTTGCTATTCCGAAATTACAACGCGCGCGAAAACTCCCACCTCCTGTGAAATCCCGACACGCGAAATGCCCGTGGTACCCCTGAACCGAAAGAACCGCCTCAAATCGGTGGGGGTACTTTCGTAACTTACCCCACATTTCGGACAAGCGCGTCTCTAAGCCATGGTTCCCCACTGCCATCCCATCCGCCCACCCATTCGTACACCGAGGCCGCGAAAACCCGCGACGAAACCCCACACCCTGCTCCGTCCGCCACCCAGCCGGAGCCTCTTCCCCGACGACGTCGTCCACAGCAACACCTCGACGTCCCTCATCCACCGTACCGGATGAGGATCCGTCGTCGATCTCATCGTCCCGCCGGTTCAGCCACCCCGTCCTCCACCTCCAAGGAGCTGCCCCGACGTTCCCCTCGTCTTTCGCGCCACCTCCATTCCCACACCGCCGTCTTCACCTGCACCACCGGAAGAGCATCATCATCACCGTTTCCTCGGATGAAGCTGCGGCCTAATCGGCGCCACCAAAGAGGTTGTACACTAATCGCCGCATTTTCTTCTTGATTCGATCTCACGGTGCTGCCGGCGCTCGGTCCCGAGCCGACACGGCGCGGCTCCATCCACGGCGGCGTCGCCGGCCACTTCCTCCACGGCGTCGCTCCCTCGGCGGCGACGTCCACATCAGTAGGAGCTGCTGCTGCTTTAGCTCTCGCTCGCGCTGCTGCTCTGCTCTTGCTCTCGGTCCCCTGCCTGGTCTGCTCTTGCTATTGCTCTTGCTCGCGCTGCTGCTCTCGCTCTTGCTCTTGCTTGCGATGCTGCTCCGATTTAGCTACACTTCAGTCGACTGAATCGACTTTTGGGTCAGTCGATTTTCAGGGGGTGGGGGGGGCTCGCCGGGGTGAAGGAAGAACCAGCCGCAGCGGGGAGGGGGGCTCGCCGGAGAGGTACCCCACTATCTATCTTAGGGTTCAGGATGGGGGCGGTGGTCGCCGGTGGCGGGCGTTGGCGGGGCGGTGGCGTGGGGATCGCCGGAGAAAAAGCTCGGCACGGGGGGGCCTAGAGGGATGGCCGGGGCGGCGGCGGACCGGCGGTGGGGAGTGTTTTCGGGGCGGGCGGGGCGGCGCACCGCCGGCCGCGGGCGGCGGGGGCTGCTGTTTGGCCGGTGGTGGCTGGCGGCTCAGGGGGGTGGAGGTTGAAGATGAACCGCAGGCCCTTGATTTCGTATCCAACGGCTGCAAAATCGACTGACCAGAGATGAAAAAGTCAGTCGACCGACGTGTAGCCTCACCTTGCTAGTGCGTTCAGTTTCGACAGCAAAATTCAGTTTCGACAGCAAAATTCAGTTTCGACAGTTAAGTTCAGTTTCGACAGTTAAGTTCAGTTTCGACAGTTAAATTCAGTTTCGACAGTTAAGTTCAGAGATGAGCGGCTGATGTATTTTACATCTAGCACTTTGTGGTTATGTATTTTACGTCATGTATTGGAGATGCTATTAGAATTCCACTCAGGTTAACGTTGTTCGTTGTCTCTCTTGTCCTGCTTCAGCCTCGGCGTCGTACAACTCACCGGAGCTGCTCCAACGACGAAACCCTCCATCACAGCGGAGCAGTACCTCGGGCTCCATCTCCAGACGCCTAAGATCTTCTTCCCCTCCTCCGACAGCCAAGTCAGCCGGAGCATCCTCACCGGCCAACCCAATCACGCTGAGATCGACATGGCTTCGCCAAAGAGGTTGTACACTTGTTGCATCTCTTTTTTACTCTACATGTTATATATATTGTCCACTGAGCACTCGTAGTAACGGGAAATACGATTATTTTATCCTACTATATGACAAGCAGTGAGGTACCAGGCAACTTAGCTATCCGTGATGGACTCTCTTGAACGCCATCATTATTTATCTCTGCGCGTTTGAGCTGTGCATTTGTCGATGGGCCTGGGAGTTGAGCTAGTATGGCAGTGGCCTGGGTCCAAAGTAATAGAAGTAGCACAAAAACATTTTTTAGTGTAGGATTTTCCTTGCTCAAGCCTGCCTACTAGAATCGCCAGTGCTTGAAAGGAAAAGTGAATGAAAAACATCGGAATTGGAAAGTTTCCTATGGTACTACTTTTCATGAATTTGGTGCAAAGGAATGGAGCAAAGGAAAACTGTAGGATTTGTTCCTTTAGTGTCTCCTTGAAAGAAAAACCGTAGGAATTCTAATTTCCACTTCTCCTCCTTTTCATATTCCTATTCATCAAGCACAAGACTAAGAGATAGTAGCATAATAGCATTATAACCGTACATTTTCTTGTGGTTTGACTTAATCTCACCATGCTTTTTTGCATCCTGTGATCTTCCAATTGTTGTGAATCAAACACCCAGATTGGCAGAAATCCTGTGTTTTTAAATTCTCTGTTTTGCACGTGCATTCCTATCCTATTCCTGTCTATTTCCTATCCCTGCATTGTTAGAATCCTCAAATTCAAACAAGCCCTTACTCAATTACTTCTGTTACAGATATGTGTCAAAGAAAACCTTGTGTGGTTTGTCCTGCTCCTGCGGCGCTGTGTTCCACCCCAGCTCAGCTGCTCCAACGACGGAAGGGTTCACCACAGCAGGGATCCGCTCTCCAGACTGTCTTTCGCCGCCTCAGATCTTCTTCCCCGCCGCCGGCAGCCACGACAACTGCATTACCATCATCAACTGAGCAGATGACCTTGAGGACTACACGGGTCCGCAAGAGAGGTCGCACTCTTCCGTGTCTGCTTACGTTATGCGTCGCTTAATATGATGACATGCTACATTATCGTCGTGTTCACCTATTAGACTCCGAGTCAGGTCCAAACTAATGCTGAAACTTGAGTTTTTAAATGGTTGTGGGGTACATATTGGGGCAGCAATCAGTACTATCTGTCTACTATCTGGTTAATCTCCGGTGTCTACTATGAGTTTCATGTTGGGTGCAAACAAACATTAAAGGAGCCATTATCTGTATTTTTTAACTAAAGCTATTATCTGCCTGCTATCATTGGTTTTGGGTCTATCCACAGTTTGCTACCATCACTCTGGATTTGTGCATGCACTCCTTACATAATCTCACTATGTTTTATTCCTATGCATGCCAGTTATTGTACACAATGGAACTGATCATGTAGAGCAAAAGAGACGAGCCTTGCGTGGCAATAAAATTTCATGCAGACGTCGTTCCATGGTGGGCGCAAAGGCAGCCCCCCTCCACCCATTTCGGATCGTAATCAAGAGGAAGATAACTGTTCTGAGGGGGATTCAGAAGGAGAAGACCACTCCTATTTACCCCATGAGGTCTTCGCTCTAACTTGGCATGCTGATGTTGGTAATATCATGCATATGGTGCCTTGCATTGCTTACTGTATACATTAAAGATGTCATCTGCTTAGTTTAGACATGCTTTGTGTCAATGCCATCTGTTTAGTTTCTTTATCGTATATGTGAATCATGCAATGCCATCTTGTCTAGCCAGGCATCATATATGTGAATTTTGCAATGCCACCCTGGTTAGCCAGTCATCTTATATGTGAATTATATCATGCCATCATTTTTTATTACGTGTTAAATTTGTCAACAATTTTAGTACATTCAATTACTCTTCCTGTGCATCAGCCATTCGGCACGGTCATGGAAAAATCTGGAGTGGAAACAAGGTCTTCAGAGCAGACAATGCTATCTGACGAAGCGCATGTCTTGCTGGTTACCGATAGCTCCTCAGAGGAGGATTCAGAGACAGATGACCAGTCATATTCCCCCCCCGAGGTGCATGCCCTAACTTGGCAGGGTTATGTTGCTCATATCGTGCGTATGGTATCTTGCATTGCTATGTCATTTGCTTAGTTTAGACATGCTTTGTGTGAATGCCACCTGTTTAGTGTCTAATTACCATATATGTGAATTATGCAATGCCATCTTGTTGCAAGACATTATATATGTGAATTATGCAATGTTATCTTGTTGCAAGGCATTATGTATGTGAATTATGCAATGCCATGCTGTTTAGGCAAGCGTCATATATGTGAATTATATCATGCCGTCCTTTTTTTGTATTTCTCATTGCTTTTGTCGACAATGTTTGTATATTCAACTGCTCTTCCTGTGCATCAGCCATTTGAATTGGTGATGGAGAAATCTGGAGTGAAAACAAGGTCTTCAGAGCAGACAATGCTACCTGCTGAAGCAGATATCTTGCTGGTTACAGATAGCTCTTCAGAGGAGGATTCAGAGGCAGATGACCAGTCCTATTATCCCCCTGAGGTGTATGCTCAAACTTGGCAGGGTTATATTACTCATATAATGCATATGTTGTATTGCAATGCTTAGTTTTTACATCATATACACAATATTGAATGCCATCTCCTTAGTTGACACATCATATATGCGATTGCCCTCTGCTCACTTCCTTAGTATATAAATCATATATTTGAATTATGTCATGCCATGATGTTTACATAGACAGCATGTATCTGAATTATGGCATGCCAACCCATTTTCTAAAGACATAATATAGTTATATCATCTCATCCTGTTTACATAGTCATCATATTTTAAATTATGTCATTCTATCCGTGAATTATATCATGCCATCATGTTTCCATCGACGGCATGTTTGTGATTTATGGCATGCCAACCACTTTAATAGACACATCGTATAGTTATATCATGTCATCCTGTTTACATAGTCATCATATTTTGAAGTATGTCATTCTATCCTGTTTAGTTAGCCATCATACATGTGAAATTGTGTCATGCTATCCTGTTTAATTAGCCATCATATATGTGAAATTATGTCCTGCTATTCTGTTTGCTTAGACAACATAAATGTGAATTATTTCATGCCCTGTTTTCTTCCCTACTATCCATTGCACCTGTCTATCTTACAATGTCTGTACATTCAATTACTTTTCTTGTTTATCAGCCATTTCAATTGGAGGGAGTGATGGCAGTATCTGTGGGAGTAAAAACACGGTCTTCAGAAAAGATCGTGCTACCTGTCGATGCAGATAGAACCACGGTTGTACTTGCCCAAGAACCAGCCCCACCACACATAACCCACACTCATGCAGATTGTACCCCTACCCAGTTGGACAGAGAACCAGCTACACCCCTTCTAACCCCAACCCCAGCAGATAGACACCCAGTTCCCGTTGACACAGCACCGTCTCCACCACAGAGCACCCAAACACGAGCAGTTAGTAAGGCAACTGCAGTGCCCAAATCACGAGGACCACCACTCCGAACCCGAAGTCAACGCTTAAAGCAGAAGAAGAATTGTTCTCAGGTCAGGTTCCGTAGCTATGGTTCATACTACTTTGCTCTTGCATCACTGTATTTACTGATACCAACTAATTTCAAATTTGAAGGATGCAATTGAAACTCCAATGGCGCAACAGGTATGTTTTAAACCTGTTTCTTCAACGTGTTTGGCTGTTTGCTGTTGTAACTTGCTCTATGTTGATTTCAGTTTCAATTGAATAAACAGTTATGTTCTCATGCCATGCACATTACAAGTGTTGTTATTGCTGTGTAGTTTCCCACACTTATATTCTGTCTATGCTGCTTTGTCTTAAATAGATATGATTCGAACTGTATCTATCTTGATTTGGCAACATAAACTAGAATGATATAGACCATACAGTGACCATACTACATAGATATATGTTTGTTTCATGCTGTTATCCTGTCCACCTTACTACTGAACTGGTTTACCAAAATGAGTTTCATATACTACATTGTAAACCTGAGATGTGTTTGTTTGTTTCTCTTTTAGAACGCGGATAAAATATTGGAGAAGAGTACCCTGTTATGCAATGGTAAAGGAAGTAATGCAGATAAGGTTCAAGATAGTGAGACATCCCTGTTGGTCTCCAAGAAAGCTGATAAAAACTATATTGAAGACACTGAGACAACCCCAAAGTCCTGTCTTGATGTAGTGTTCGAGTTACTGGCTACCACTGCTGGCACCAGCTCTTCGAACTCGTTGCCTGAATCAGTTCGGCTTCTTGAGTCTCAACTTCAAGTTGAAAGACATCGATCAGATGTTATGCGACAGGAAGCCGAAGGACTGAGGAAGTCCCTGCAGAATTCAGATGCATACTTTCTGGTGCAACAGCAAGCGCTGGAGGACTTAAGCGCCAAACAAGAGAAAGTTAATAAGCTTGCTAAGCATCTTGCCAGCATTATGGGTACCCAGGATATTGTTTCTTGAGCTCTTCTGAAGTGGTTTCAGTTCTGGACTTGTTTTGCTGCGGCGTTTATATGCTGCTGTGTTCCCTATATTTGCACTGGTGGCGAACTTTGATGCCCAGTGGATGTAATATGTGTAATAGCCGTGATAGCCTAGTGTAAGTTGCTTGCTTATTTATTTCCTTGTTGTCTTGTTTATTTGTTTGCTTGTAGTCAGTGCAGTTCTTTTTCTGCGGTTTGCTAGTGGCTGCAATAACCTATTTTTTAAAACTAGGCCACAATAACCATGGGCTAATATTTACTGTAGTGACACTGGGCCTCCTACGGGCCGTAGAAACAGTGGGCCTTCTACGGGCCGTAGAAACAGTGGGCCTTCTACGGGCCGTAGAAACAGTGGGCCTTCTACGGGCCGTAGAAACAATGGGCCTTCTACGGGCCGTATCATCAATGGGCCTTATACGGGCCGTATGATCGATTGGCCAAACATGGGCCAAACAGACCGCATTCTGGCCGTAAACGGGCTAGAGTTGGAATCGTCCGTTCATGGGCCGACCATAACGGGCCATCGTTAATAGGCCGTATTTGATGACGCTATGAAAACGGCCCAACGTATTAACGGACCACAAACGGGCCGACTGTAACCACGGGCTGAATTTGGCCCACAAGCAGAAAATGACAGTAACGGGCCGTAAGTAAACGAATGCTGGAAAATAGCCCAAGAATAAATGGGCTCTGAGAAGGCCGAAAGATAACATGGGCTGGAAACGGCCCAACGGAATAACGGGCCGTTAATGGGTATAAAGTGATACACTGTTCTTTACGGGCCAGTTTCACCACGGGCCGTTAATGGGTGTAAAGTGATACACTGTTCATTACGGGCCAGTTTCACCACGGGCCGTTAATAGGCCAAGAGTTACATAGGGCCTCATATGGGCCGAAAGACGTCATGGGCCATACATGGGCCAGAAGTGAAAACTGGCTGGAATCATATTGGATGGCCCAGATGACGCTACTGGGCCTAATTCGAATAGGGCGTAACGGGCCTTGGGTTAGCGGGCTGTAAATGGGCTATATGCGAACAGGCCGTTAACAGGCTTTCCATGGGCCGGCCCGCCACCTTTTGACCAAGTCAAACGGGCTGGCCTTTTCACAGGAATGGGCCTCTGTTGGGCCGTGCCACGTGTCGACGTATCATAGGCGCCTTCTGTCCAATGAGTGGATGGCATCTGTCTCAGCGATGAGCCGACACGTGTTTCCTCCAGCCAATGATGATTTTACACATGGAAAATCCCCATTGGTCGGGGCTGTTTACGGGTTATCGGATCCAAAACCCGACCCGATAGCTTAACGGCGTTCCGTTACGGTGGATGCCACGTGTCGGTCACCCTTGATGAAAGCACTTCTGTGACGCACGATTTATCGTCATGGAAGTGGACACTTCCATGATGATAATTTTGGTAATGTCATGGAACACTTCTACGACAGCACATGTATGACTATCTTGATTCTGTTATAAATTTGTCATGGATGTACATGCATGACAAAAAACGAGACCTACTGTGACAAACACGTATCATCACGGAAGTGTATTTTTTTGTAGTGCAGGCAGACGCGGTTTGCATTTGGGTCGCGCGTTGGGCCTCCACTTTTGTCCGTGCTGACCCAAACGGACGCAGGCGGACGAAATGGGTCTCCCCATTGGAGTTGCTCTAAGCTACCAAAAAAGATGGTACAAAATACCCGCGAAAATATACCACCCATATGGATTTGTTTCTTGTATAAACCATTTGTAACCACCGTTTCCACAAACAATTTGTCGCTCCCTCATCATGCGATTTATAGGTGATAAGGGTTTCCGCCTTTCTCGCCGTCACATGTGCACCCCACCACCGGTGGCCCTATGTGTCTTGAAGGTGCAGAGGACCCCGGACCCTCGTTGGCGGGAGGGATCTCGTCTTTCCTTTAGGTAGTTTTACTATCTTAGTGGGGACGGCAGTGCCGTCCTAGAGTCAGAAAAAGAATAACGTCCTTCCCACCCTATCCCTGTTTTGATGGTGTGCCTAGCGCCGGTGGAGAGCGTGTGGCTACATGTCTCTAGCGTTATCTTCTTGGACCCGGTTGGTGCTGGGCTTCGGTAGATCTGCTTGGATTCGGCCGACTTTCGTTTCAGGCAGACCCGTCTGGATTGGGCCGGATCTCGTGTTCATTGTTGTGTTTGCAAGTATGGCCTTCCGATCTATGTTCCTCATTGTCGATGACGGTGCTGCTCTAATGTGTTGGTTTGTTGGGGCTTAGCATGACAACTTCCGACTGTTTACTATACAACAAGGCTTGTCCGATTACGGTGAGGGAGAGACGATGACAATGGTGCGTCTTCGGCTCGCTCAAGTGATTGTAATCGGTCCATAAATTCAGTTATAATTTTATTACTTTTGAGGATCTTTGTACCCTTGTTGCGTATTATTGATATAACAGAGGACCTTTTCGCAACAGAAAAGACCGCGCCCTCCAAGTGGCCTGGAAGGTAAGGATGGAGACATCTAGGGTCGAGGGGCTGCATGGATTTTTCTTCAGTGGTGGGAGATTTTTGATCTGATGGGGCACAGCGTGGTTATGGACGTTCTCTTTCCCTATTGCCAACCTCGTTGCACATGTGGCTAGTAAACAGGACAAGAGGGCAAGCACCAAAGGAAAAACCAAAGATTGGGTAGACGATCTTGTTCACTCGTAGGTAGATAAGATAGTTTTGTGTTGGGTCCAGTTTGGTTAGGCTCATTGGATGCATCCATGCGAATATGTATGTGGATAACAAAATTTGCATGGCTTTGTTTAAAGTAAGGGAAGCAGAGCATTTTTCTCTAAACAACCTGATTTGCATCGATACCTCCTCTTGCGTTTGAGTTTGACTAGGATTTTTTAACAAACGTTTGATTGTCGTTTGAACAGCGGTTGCAACACATCATCTTTCAGAAAGAAATCAGTTGAGCTAAGGTTCATAATTAATTTCTCTCTCTGGTCGACGAAGCTTCAAATAAGTATTGTCAAATGCAGAGCTAGATGCGGCAAGAAAGCACTTTTGTTCAAGAAAAACTCTTCTCCTCCCGTCGGCGCCGCCGCCGATCCGCCCCATCTTCGATGGCCTCTAGTCCATGGAGGTGCGGAGGATCTCGGCCCCCCGCCGGCAAGAGGGACCCCTTTCTTGCTCTTGTTAGGTTCAGCATCTTGGTTGGGGCTGTGTGACAGCGGCAATGTCCCTTGGTAGGAATAATGCCTCCCACGTTCTATCCCCATCCCGATGGTACGTTTAGCATCATTGGAGGGCTTGTGGATCCATCGGATCTCCATAGGTGGAGGTGTGTCTCCATCGGATCTCGCGGGATTCGGTCAGTGCTGGTCTTCGGTGGATCTGTATCGATTCGGTCTCCGTTCGGGTGTTTACAGGTTTGATCCTTCTGATCCACGACTTTCTTCGTCGGCGATGTTTGCTACTCTGGTGTGTTGTCCCTATGGGACCTTAGCACGATGATTGCCTGACTATCTATTACAATAAAGTTTGCCCAGCTCCGGTGAGGGAGGGGCAATGATGGTGGCGCACCTTCGGCTCGCTTCAGTGCTGGCAGTCGTCGCTAGGTGGTCCATGGACATGGTTGTAATTTTTATTACCTCTGGTGTTTTTTGTACTGCCATGGTTGAAGATGAATAAATTGGAAGTTTCTCGCAAAAAAATGCAGAGATAGATATGCAGGTGGCTCTGAACATAAATGTGACCTAAGAAAAAGATATAACCGGAGAGGGAAAAGGAAAACAAGTTGAGATCTAATCACAGACAACATCTGCTTAGTTGCTCCCTTCCCAATAATGATGCTTCCTTTTTCTTTCTTTACAATCACACAATCTAGTGCAATCTTAATTCTTACATGAAGCTCACTCGCGTCCCTTTCATTGATCCCTCCACAAATCTTACGACCCGCTTTCCTGGCATGCTTGCTTTTTGCCAATTATTGTTTCATCCTTGCCGATCACGCCCCAATTTTTCACCTATTTAAGAACTGAGCATACAACTTCTACTTATTTATTGAGATGAGCACACAACTCCTGATTTCACTGACATCATAAAATCAGGAATATTTTTTTTGGGGAAAGCCATTGGCGCACTTTATTAACTTAAATCAAAGTTACATCATCCACAATGTCAGAAAATAAAAACCCGGGGGGATCACCATCCCAAATAAAAGTAGAGTTCGAATTAAAACTATGTCTAGCTAGATTGTGCGCCAATCTATTAGCCTCCCTAGGACAATGCGTGAAAGAAATATCACCTATATGGAGAGCCTTTTGAAAGCAATCCGCCAAAATAGCAGAGTAAGGGCTCCATATTTCAATCACACCATTGCAAGATTGAATAATTTCCAGCGAATCTGATTCAACAATCACCGGTTGACAGCCAAGGTCTTCCAATAGTTCCAGCCCTCGCTGAAGTGCGATCGCCTCCGCCGTTGTTGCATCATGGAGATGAGTTAGTAGCCACGAAGCCCTTGCCACAGCCTCACCACGACTATTTCGGAGAACAACAGCTGCGGCACCCGTACCATTCTCAAAGTAAGTTGCATCGGCGTTTAGCTTGTACGAGTTACCTGGAGGTTTCTTCCACAACACCTTCTCTGGTTCCTTCAAATTAGTGGCTCGACTGAAATTACTTGTGGTTGCCAGGATAGCGAATGCAGTACTTGTAAGATTAAGAACTTTTTCTCCCTTCACAAACTCTCTTCGCTGCCACCAAATATACCATGCGCCAACGATCAAAGACTCCCTGTGGTCCAATCGGCCAAGCACAGGAGCATGGCTCACTGACCGTGTGAGAAGCTCCTCAAGAATAACGCTCCCTGACCTGTCAATATTAATCACTTCTTCTATTAACGGTTGCATTCCCAGTTCTGTCCACACTTGTTTTGCCCTTCTACATGTGAACATCAAATGGCGCATACCTTCTGCTCCTTGCTTACACACAGGACATTGCGGTTGAACCTTAATATGTCGATATGCTAGTACTGCCATACCAGGGACAATCCCATGCAAAGCATGCCAGGCAAAGATTTTTACCTTACTTGGTAGTTGGAGTCTCCACAAAATGTCCCAAACAGGATTAATATTCATTGATCCTTGCCCATCACTTCTTCTAGTTCGTGCACCGTACTGGTGTTCCCAGTCAACATAGTATGCTGAGCGAACAGAAAACATATACGATTTTGTGAACTGCCATGCAACGAAATCATAATTCATGTTAGAGATCAAGGGAATCTGTAAAATTCTTTCTGCGTCCACACTAAGAAAGTTGTCTCTAACCAGCAGCTCATCCCATTGTCCCGTATATGGGTCAATCAACTCATCCACTGTTTGCATCAAACAGTGTCCCTTTGGAGTTATCACCTTCCTGCTTGGACTACTAGGCACCCAATGGTCCTCCCAAATATTAATACTTGCTCCAGAACCAACTCTCCATATGTGACCTCTCATAAAGGTACGAAGGCCAGCAATTATACTCTGCCACGCAGACGATGATCCCTTTTTAGGCCCTGCCTTTAGTAAATTGCCATCTGTGTAATACTTTGCTTTAAGGACACTTGCACAAAGAGTATTTGGTTTAGTGATCAACCTCCAACTCTGTTTCACTAATAGCTAAATTAAAAGCATGCAAGTCCTTGAACCCCATTCCTCCATTCTTCTTTGGAATACACATCTTCCACCAAGCCCACCAATGCATTCTTTTTTGTTCTTCCTTGTCTCCCCACCAAAAAGTAGACATTTCATCTGTAATTTGCTTACATATCTTTTTCGGAATATTAAAGACTGCCATAGCAAAAACTGGAAGAGACTGGATAACAACTTTAAGTAGAATTTCCTCCCCCCCAACAGATAGAAATTTCTCTCGCCATACCTTTAGCCGCTTGATTACTCTTTCAAGAAGATGGATGAAGCTATCACTCCTATCTGCGCCTACCATAGCTGGAAGACCAAGGTACTTATCTGATATAGCCTCTGTCATGATATCTAACTGGGTACACACTTCAGCCTTCACATCAACCTCAACATTACGACTGAAGAAAATACTACATATAGCCTCACTCACCATTTGTCCAGAGTTTGCACAGTATTGATCAAGAACATGTCTCAACGAGGTTGCATTAATCAAATTTGCCTTCATAAGGATCAGGGAATCATCAGCAAAAAGTAAATGAGAAACCGATGGTGCATTTCTGCACACCCTTACACCTTCAATGCCACGAACCTCCTATTGATGAGCGAGTAAACTCGATAAACCCTCTGCACATATTAGAAATAAATATGGTGATAGAGGATCTCCTTGCCGAAGACCCCTTGTGGGAACAAATTGATCAGTCTCTTGATCATTGAACCTCACCTTATACTTCACTGATTTTACACATGCCATCAAAAGATTAACAAAATCACCATGAAAACCAAGTCTCAATAGCATCTTTTCTAGAAAAATCCATTCAACACGATCATACGCTTTGTGCATATCTAATTTTACGGCACAATACCCTTCCTTCCCCTTCTTCTTATTCTTGAGCATATGCATACATTCATAGGCCACAAGAATATTATCTGTAATCATTCGTCCCGGGACAAAAGCACTCTGAACAGGTGATATCATATCATCCAAAACATGCTTCAGTCTAATTGTTTCCATTTTATATATCACCTTATAGAGAACATTGCATAAGCTGATTGGTCTAAACTGAGTAATTTTGTCTGGACTTTCAACCTTAGGGATTAAAACTATGACGAAGACAGTAGAACATCATTCCATCCTTCAGGTATTACCTTATCATTAATTGCCGAAAGAACTTCAGTACAAAGAGAATCTCCAATAATATGCCAACATTTCTTGAAGAAAATTGCATGTAGACCATCCATACCAGGAGCTTTCAAATCACCAATAGAAAATAAAGCTTTTTTGACATCATCTGCTGAATAAGGTTTTTGGAGATCCTCATTCATATCCTGTGTTACACGAGGTACTACAATTTCCAGAATATTAGGGTCCACATCATCAACTTCGATACTAAATAGACCCGAAAAATAACTGGAAATCATCGGGTTTAGATGAGCTATACTTTCCTGTAAAATTCCATGCTCGTCTTTTAGCTGAAGGAAATATGCCCTAGAGGCAATAATAAAGTTATTATTTATTTCCTTATTTCATGATAAATGTTTATTATTCATGCTAGAATTGTATTAACCGGAAACATAATACTTGTGTGAATACATAGACAAACAGAGTGTCACTAGTATGCCTCTACTTGACTAGCTCGTTGATCAAAGATGGTTATGTTTCCTAGCCATAGACATGAGTTGTCATTTGATTAACGGGATCACATCATTAGGAGAATGATGTGATTGACTTGACCCATTCCGTTAGCTTAGCACTTGATCGTTTAGTATTCTGCTATTGCTTTCTTCATGACTTATACATGTTCCTATGACTATGAGATTATGCAACTCCCGTTTACCGGAGGAACACTTTGTGTGCTACCAAACATCACAACGTAACTGGGTGATTATAAAGGTGCTCTACAGGTGTCTCCGAAGGTACTTGTTGGGTTAGCGTATTTCGAGATAAGTATTTGTCACTCCGATTGTCGGAGAGGTATCTCTGGGCCCACTCGGTAATGCACATCACTATAAGCCTTGCAAGCATTGCAACTAATGAGTTAGTTGCGGGATGATGTATTACAGAACGAGTAAAGACACTTGCCGGTAACGAGATTGAACTAGGTATTGAGATACCGACAATCGAATCTCGGGCAAGTAACATACCAATGACAAAGGGAACAACGTATGTTGTTATGCGGTCTGACCGATAAAGATCTTCGTAGAATATGTAGGAGCCAATATGGGCATCCAGGTCCCGCTATTGGTTATTGACCAGAGAGGTGTCTTGGTCATGTCTACATAGTTCTCGAACCCGTAGGGTCCGCACGCTTAACGTTCGTTGATGATATAGTACTATGAGTTATGTATGTTGGTGACCGAATGGTGTTCGGAGTTTTGGATGAGATCACGGATATGACGAGGAACTCCGGAATGGTCCGGAAGTAAAGATTGATATGTGGATAGTAGTGTTTGATCTCCGGAAAGGTTCCGGAATCCATCGGAAGGCATTCCGGATGTTTCCTGAAATGTTTGGGCACGACAACACTTTATCTGGGCCAAAGGGGAAAGCCCACGAGGTTTTTGGAAAGTGCAAAAGGAAGTTTTGCGGAGTCCAGGGTCCAGACGCCAGGGTCCTTGGTGTCTGGGTCCAGACGCCGGGAACCCTGGCGTCTGGCCCTGGAGTCCGAGAAGGACTCTTGCCTTTCGGGTGAAACCGGCTTTGTGGAGGCTTTTACTCCAAGTTTCGACCCCAAGGCTCAACATATAAATAGAGGGGTAGGGCTAGCATCCAAGACGCATCAAGAAACACCAAGCCGTGTGCCGGCAACCCCGTCCCCTCTAGTTTATCCTCCGTCATAGTTTTCGTAGTGCTTAGGCAAAGCCCTGCGGAGATTGTTCTTCACCAACACCGTCACCACGCCGTCGTGCCGCCGAAACTCATCTACTACTTCACCCCTCTTGCTGGATCGAGAAGGCGGGGACGTCATCGAGCTGAACGTGTGCAGAACTCGGACGTGTCGTGCTTTCGGTACTTGGATCGATCGGATCGTGAAGACGTACGACTACATCAACCACGTTGATATAACGCTTCCGCTTATGGTCTACGAGGGTACGTAGACAACACTCTCCTCTCTCGTTGCTATGCATCACCATGATCTTGCGTGTGCGTAGGATTTTTTTTGAAATTACTACGTTCCCCAACAGTGGCATCCAAGCCAGGTTTTATGCGTAGATGTCATATGCACGAGTAGAACACAAGTGAGTTGTGGGCGATATAAGTCATACTGCTTACCAGCTTGTCATCCTTTGGTTCGGCGGTATTGTTGGATGAAGCGGCCTGGACCGGCATTACGCGTACGCTTACGCGAGACTGGTTCTTCTGACGTGCTTTGCACACAGGTGGCTGGCGGGTGTCAGTTTCTCCAACTTTAGTTGAATCGAGTGTGGCTACGCCCGGTCCTTGAGAAGGTTAAAACAACACTAACTTGACAAACTATCGTTGTGGTTTTGATGCGTAGGTAAGAACGGTTCTTGCTCAGCCCGTAGCAGCCACGTAAAACTTGCAACAACAAAGTAGAGGACGTCTAACTTGTTTTTGCAGGGCATGTTGTGATGTGATATGGTCAAGATGTGATGAGTATAAGATGATCATGTTTTGTTGAAGTTATCAGCAATTGGCAGAAGCCTTATGGTTGTCTCTTTATCGAATAAGATGCAAGCGCCAAATAATTTCTTTACTTTATCGCTATGCGATAGCAATAGTTCAAAGAGCAATAGTTGGCGAGACGACCATGTGACGACACATTGATATAGATCAAGATGATGGAGATCATAGTGTCATGCCGATGACGATGGAAATCATGACGATGCTTTGAAGATGGAGATCAAAGGCACAAGATGATGATGGCCATATCATGTCACATATTTTGATTGCATATGATGTTTATCTTTTATGCATCTTATCTTGCTTTGATTGACGGTAGCATTATAAGATGATCTCTCACTAAATTTCAAGATAGAAGTGTTCTCCCTGAGTATGCACCGTTGCCAAAGTTCGTCGTGCCCAGACACCACGTGATGATCGGGTGTGATAAGCTCTACGTCCATCTACAACGGGTGCAAGCCAGTTTTGCACACGCAGAATACTCAGGTTAAACTTGAGGAGCCTAGCATATGCAGATATGGCCTCGGAACACTAAGACCGAAAGGTCGAGCGTGAATCATATAGTAGATATGATCAACATAGTGATGTTCACCATTGAAAACTACTCCATTTCACGTGATGATCGGTTATGGTTTAGTTGATTTGGATCACGTAATCACTTAGATGATTAGAGGGATGTCTATCTAAGTGGGAGTTCTTAAGTAATATAATTAATTGAACTTTAATTTATCATGAACTTAGTCCTGATAGTATTTGCATAACTATGTTGTAGATCAATAGCTCACGATGTTGCTCCCCGTTTATTATTATTTTGATATGTTCCTAGAGAAAAATATGTTGAAAGATGATAGTAGCAATGATGCGGACTTGGTCCGTTATCTGAGGTTTATCCTCGTTGCTGCACAGGAGAATTATGTCCCTGATGCACCGCTAGGTGACAGAACTATTGCAGGAGCAGATGCAGACGTTTTGAACGTTTTGACAAAAGCTCGGTATGATGACTACTTGATAGTTTAGTGCACCATGCTTTACGGCTTAGAACCGGGACTTCAAAAATGTTTTGAACGCCGCGGAGCATATAAGATGTTCCAAGAGTTGAAATTGGTATTTCATACTCATGCCCGTGTCGAGAGGTATGAGACCTCTGACATTACTTTGCCTATAAGATGGGGGAGAATAGCTCAACCAGTGAGCATGTGCTTAGATTGTCTGAGTACTACAATCACTTGAATCAAGTGGGAGTTAATCTTCCAGATAAGATAGTGATTGACAGAGTTCTCTAGTCACTATCACCAAGTTACTAGAACTTCGTGATGAACTATAATATGCAAGGCATAACGGAAACGATTCCCAAGCTCTTCGTGATGCTGAAATCGACGAAGGTAGAAATCAAGAAAAGCATCAAGTGTTGATGGTTAACAAGACCACTAGTTTCAAGAAAAGGGCAAAGGGAAGAAGGGGAACTTCAAGAAGAACGGCAAGCAAGTTGCTGCTCAATTGAAGAAGCCCAAGTCTGGACCTAAGCCTGAGACTAAGTGCTTATACTGCAAAGGGACTAGTCACTGGAAGCGGAACTGACCCAAGTATTTGGCGGATAAGAAGGATGGCAAAGTGAACAAAGGTATATTTGATATACATGTTATTGATGTGTACTTTAATAGTGTTTATAGCAACCCCGCAGTATTTGATACTAGTTCAGTTGCTAAGAGTAGTAACTCGAAACGGGAGTTGCAGAATGAACAGAAACTAGTTAAGGGTGAAGTGACGATGTGTGTTGGAAGCAGTTCCAAGATTGATATGATCATCATCGCACACTCCCTATACTTTCAGGATTAGTGTTGAACCTAAATAAATGTTATTTGGTGTTTGCGTTGAGCATGAATATGATTTGATCATGTTTATTGCAATATGGTTACTCATTTAAATTAAAGAATAATTGTTGTTATGTTTACATGAATAAAACCTTCAGTGGTCATACACCCAAGGTGAATGGTTTATTGAATCTCGATCGTAGTGACACACATATTCATAATATTGAAGGCAAAAAAATGCAAAAGTTAATAATGATAGTGCAACTTATTTGTGGCACTGCCGTTTAGGTCATATTGGTGTAAAGCGCATGAAGAAACTCCATGCTGATGGAATTTTGGAATCAATTGATTATGAATCACTTGATGCTTGCGAACCATGCCTTATGGGCAAGATGACTAAGACTCCGTTCTCCGGAACAATGGAGCGAGCAACTGACTTATTGGAAATAATACATACTGATGTATGCAGTACGATGAGTGTTGAGGCTCACGGCAAGTATCGTTATTTTCTGACCTTCACGGATGATTTGAGCAGATATGGGTATATCTACTTGATGAAACATAAGTCTGAAACATTTGAAAAGTTCAAAGAATTTCAGAGTGAAGTGGAAAATCATCGTGACAAGAAAATAAAGTCTCTACAATCTGATCGTGGAGACGAATATTTGAGTTACGAGTTTGGTCTTCAATTAAAACAATGTGGAATAGTTTCACAAATTTGTGCCACCTGGAACACCACACCATAATGGTGTGTCCGAACGTCATAACCGTACTTTATTGGATATAGTGCAATCTATGATGTCTCTTACCGATTTACCACTATCATTCTAGGGTTATGCATTAGAGACAACTGCATTCACATTAAATAGGGCACCGTCTAATCCGTTGAGACGACACCGTATGAACTATGGTTTGGCAAGAAACCTAAGCTGTCGTTTCTTAAAGTTTGGGGTTGCGATGCTTATGTGAAAAAGTTTCATCCTGATAAGCTCAAACCCAAAGCGGAGAAATGTGTCTTCATAGGATACCCAAAGGAGACAGTTGGGTACACCTTCTATCACAGATCCGAAGGCAAGACATTTGTTGCTAAGAATGGATCCTTTCTAGAGAAGGAGTTTCTCTCGAAAGAAGTGAGTGGGAGGAAAGTAGAACTTGATAAGGTAATTGTACTTTCTCCCGAATTGGAAAGTAGTTCGTCACTGAAATCAGTTCCAGTGATGCTTACACCAATTAGTGAGGAAGTTAATGATGATGATCATGAAGCTTCGGATCAAGTTACTACCGAACCTCGTAGGTCAACCAGAGTACGTTCCGCACCAGAGTGGTACGGTAATCCTATTCTGGAGTTCCTGTTACTTGACCATGACGAACCTACGGACTATGAGGAAGCGATGATGAGCCCAGATTCCGTGAAATGGCTTGATGCCATGAAATCTGAGATGGGATCCATGTTTGAGAACAAAGTATGGACTTTGATTGACTTGCCCAAATGATCGGCGAGCTATTGAGATTAAATGGATCTTCAAGAGGAAGACAGACGCTGATAGTAGTGTTACTATCTACAAAGCTAGAACTGTCGCAAAAGGTTTTCGACAAGTTCAAGGTGTTGACTATGATGAGAGTTTCTCACTCGTATCTATGCTTAAGTCTGTCCGAATCATGTTAGCAATTGCCGCATTTTATGAAATCTGGCAAATGGATAAACAAAACTGCATTCCTTAATGGATTTATTAAAGAAGATTTGTATATGATACAACCAGAAGGTTTTGTTGATCCTAAAGGTGTTAACAAAATGTGCAAGCTCCAGCGATCTATCTATGGACTGGTGCAAGCATCTCGGAGTTGGAGTATACACTTTGATGAGTTGATCAAAGCATATAGTTTTATACAGACTTGCGATGAAGCCTGTATTTACAAGAAAGTGAGTGGGAGCAGTACAACATTTCTGATAAGTATATATGAATGACATATTGTTGATCGAAAATAATGTAGAATTATTCTGCAAAGCATAAAGGAGTGTTTGAAATGAGTTTTTCAAAGAAAGACCTCGGTGAAGCTGCTTACATATTGAGCATCAAGATCTATAGAGATGGATCAAAACGCTTGATAAGTTTTTTCAATGAGTACATACCTTGACAAGATTTTGAAGTAGTTCAAAATGGAACAGTCAAAGAAAGAGTTCTTGCCTGTGTTACAAGGTGTGAAATTGAGTAAGACTCAAAGCCCGACCATGACAGAAGATAGAAAGAGAATGAAAGTCATTCCCTATGCCTCAGCCATAGGTTCTATAAAGTATGCCATGCTATGTACCAGATACCCTACACTGATTTTGGCAAGGGAGTACAATAGTGATCTAGGAGTAGATCACTGGATAGCGGTCAAAATTATCCTTAGTGGAATAAGGATATGTTT
Source organism: Triticum aestivum (assembly GCF_018294505.1). Lineage (NCBI taxonomy): Eukaryota > Viridiplantae > Streptophyta > Magnoliopsida > Poales > Poaceae > Triticum > Triticum aestivum. Next base: position 52,419,001 of record NC_057805.1, read on the forward strand.
CTCGATTATGGAGGTGACAAAAGGTTCGTCGTAAAAGGGTTACGTCGATACAAGTTTTGGCACTGATCCAGATGACTCTAAGTCTTCATCTGGATACATATTGAAAGTGGGAGCAATTAGCTAAAGTAGCTCCGTGCAGAGCATTCTAGACATAGAAATTTGCAAAATACATATGGATCTAAATATGGCAGACCCGTTGACTAAACTTCTCTCACAAGCAAAACATGATCACACCTTAGTACTCTTTGGGTGTTAATCACAAAGCGATGTGAACTAGATAATTGACTCTAGTAAACCCTTTGGGTGTTGGTCACATGACGATGTGAACTATGGGTGTTAATCACATGGTGAACTATTGATGTTAAATCACTTGGCGATGTGATCTTGATTATTGACTCTAGTGCAAGTGGGAGACTGAAGGAAATATGCCCTAGAGGCAATAATAAAGTTATTATTTATTTCCTTATTTCATGATAAATGTTTATTATTCATGCTAGAATTGTATTAACCGGAAACATAATACTTGTGTGAATACATAGACAAACAGAGTGTCACTAGTATGCCTCTACTTGACTAGCTCGTTGATCAAAGATGGTTATGTTTCCTAGCCATAGACATGAGTTGTCATTTGATTAACGGGGTCACATCATTAGGAGAATGATGTGATTGACTTGACCCATTCCGTTAGCTTAGCACTTGATCGTTTAGTATTCTGCTATTGCTTTCTTCATGACTTATACATGTTCCTATGACTATGAGATTATGCAACTCCCGTTTACCGGAGGAACACTTTGTGTGCTACCAAATGTCACAACGTAACTGGGTGATTATAAAGGTGCTCTACAGGTGTCTCCGAAGGTACTTGTTGGGTTGGCGTATTTCGAGATTAGGATTTGTCACTCCGATTGTCGGAGAGGTATCTCTGGGCCCACTCGGTAATGCACATCACTATAAGCCTTGCAAGCATTGCAACTAATGAGTTAGTTGCGGGATGATGTATTACAGAACGAGTAAAGACACTTGCCGGTAACGAGATTGAACTAGGTATTGAGATACCGACGATCGAATCTCGGGCAACATACCGATGACAAAGGGAACAACGTATGTTGTTATGCGGTCTGACCGATAAAGATCTTCGTAGAATATGTAGGAGCCAATATGGGAATCCAGGTCCCACTATTGGTTATTGACCAGAGAGGTGTCTCGGTCATGTCTACATAGTTCTCGAACCCGTAGGGTCCGCACGCTTAACGTTCGTTGACGATATAGTACTATGAGTTATGTATGTTGGTGACCGAATGTTGTTCGGAGTTTTGGATGAGATCACGGATATGACGAGGAACTCCGGAATGGTCCGGAAGTAAAGATTGATATGTGGATAGTAGTGTTTGATCTCCGGAATGGTTCCGGAATCCATCGGAAGGGGTTCCGGATGTTTCCCGAAATGTTTGGGCATGAGAACACTTTATCTGGGCCAAAGGGGAAAGCCCACGAGGTTTTTGGAAAGCGCAAAAGGAAGTTTTGCGGAGTCCAGGGGCCAGACGCCAGGGTCCCTGGCGTCTGGGTCCAGACGCTGGGAACCCTGGCGTCTGGCCCTGGAGTCTGAGAAGGACTCTTGCCTTTCGGGTGAAACCGACTTTGTGGAGGCTTTTACTCCAAGTTTTGACCCCAAGGCTCAACATATAAATAGAGGGGTAGGGCTAGCACCCAAGACACATCAAGAAACACCAAGCCGTGTGCCGGCAACCCCGTCCCCTCTAGTTTATCCTCCGTCATAGTTTTCGTAGTGCTTAGGCGAAGCCCTGCGGAGATTGTTCTTCACCAACACCGTCACCACGCCGTCGTGCTGCCGGAACTCATCTACTACTTCGCCCCTCTTGCTGGATCGAGAAGGCGGGGACGTCATCGAGCTGATTGTGTGCAGAACTCGGAGGTGTCGTGCTTTCGGTACTTGGATCGGTCGGATCGTGAAGACGTACGACTACATCAACCGCGTTGATATAACGCTTCCGCTTACGGTCTACGAGGGTACGTAGACAACACTCTTCTCTCTCGTTGCTATGCATCACCATGATCTTGCGTGCGCGTGGGATTTTTTTTGAAATTACTACGTTCCCCAACATTAGCCCCTTTATTTTGTTTCGCTGCCTCCTAGAGCTCGCCGAGTGATGAAAATAATCTGTGTTACGGTCACTGAAATTCAGCCAATCTACATGTCCTCTTTGAGCCCAGTACAACTCTTCTTGTTCCAAAAAACATTCAATCTCTAGAGACAGCTCCTTTTGCCGAGTTAGGTTATCATCTGTCCAGGAACCTCTTGTAACCTGTTCCAACTCGCGCTGAGCTTTTCTCAGCTTGTTCCGCTTACTCTTGAGCACCGATATGTCCCACATATGTAACCTCTTATGAACTAAAGCCAATCTGGTGATAAGCTCGTCGTGCAGACGCCTCCAGTGCGTCCGGGCTGGGGAAATTGGCGAGGATGTTTCGACCGGGTGGCGGCGTCAACAGTTCATATGGCTCCATGCGAGAATGCTTTGGGAGGTTCGCAGCTCGTCTCGAGAGGGCGCCGCTCGGCTCCCGCTGGTTTTCGTTGCCTTGCTGTCAATGTGCGGCGTCCCGCTCCGGCGTGGCTGAGAGATAGGTGTTTTCGGTGCCTCTGTCGAGGTCACCGAGCATACTCTTGTAGGGATCCAATTCGATTCACGGATTGTCTTTGATCCGGCCACATCGCCCGCTTCTGCCGTGCTGAGAAGCATGTACATGCTTCGCCGCTCCAATGTCCTGCTTCATCACCTGCATCCACCGATGATGTCTCCATGACATATGTGCAGTTCCAGCCTATCTCGACTGAGCAAGTTGGGTTGGCGGAGGAGACCGAGCTGCTTCACACTGAGCTTCGTGACTGCCTAGTGCGAGCCGGGAGTGTTTTGGGAAGGGCGGAGGCCGCTCTCGCCAAACTAGAGGTGGTACCGGATGTGTCTTCGCTGCCTGAGCTTCAGATTGGGGTTGTGCCCGATGTGTCCTTGCTGCCCGAGTTTCAGGTTGGTTCTATCGATGGGGAAGCATGCATGTATGGAGACCTCTCCCCTCGTGCTACATCCTGTCGGTTGTCGTTGCCTGCCGTGCCGATTGCTTCTGGGAGTGAAGTTGTTGTCGAGGTCGTGGCTCCGGTGCTGCAGATTATGCCTGAGCTCCAGAAGGTTTGTGGGGAGCCTACTTCGCCTATTTCGATGGTGCTTCCTAAGGAGATGGGGCCGCTTGGAGGGAACTTGGTGATGTCGACTGCGACCTCTCCGCCGTCGTTGGAGCCCATTCAGACGCTCGACATTGTGGACTGTGGAGGTTTGGATGCGGGTGATGAGGTAGGTGCTTTGGCACCTAATTCTGAGGTGTCGAAGCCCATCCGGTCGCCCATCTTCGACCGTGATGCTATGTTGGCACGTATTGATGAGGTAGTCTTTCTGAAAAAGCTTGGCCGCTTGCTCGCCTCCTTGGAGGTAGCTTCTCCTGGGTCTGGCAAGGCGATTGCTTGCCTCCTAGCGGAGGAGGTTTCTACGGGCAAAATAAAGAAGGTGAAGAAGGCTCTCAAGACCATAGGCAAGAAGAGTGGTGTCATTGGTAAGGCGTCAACGGCTGCTTAATGGAGGATACACAGTCCCATTGTCCTCCATCTTCGTGGATTTTGTGGCGTTCGATGTATGCAACCTTGGTTTTGTTGGGGGTTTCTTCGAGGCATAGAAGTGTGAGGGTTCATGGTTGTTACATGTTATGTGTATTTGTCGGGTTGATCGTGGGGCTATGGAGTTTGCTTCTTAGCGAGTAGTCCGCATGTGGTCTATATGTATCGGTTTTCGCCCAGTTTTCCGTTAATTAACTGGGCAATTCTCTTCTTCTTAATTAATCGATGAGGCAAATCTTTTGCCTCCGTTTCGAAAAAAAATCTGTCTGCCAAGCTACCAGACTCAATATTTGGTGCAGCTCCAGCCCAAGCCGCTTGTACAACATCATGGAAGTGCTTTTCTTTTAGCCACCGAGCATCAAACCGAAGCACTGCTGGTCCATGTCTCTCTACATTGACTTCCTCATCCCAGTACATTAACAACGGTCTATGGTCAGACCAGCTGTATTCTAAATTCTCAAGGACGGCACTTGCAAATTTATCGTTCCACTTATCGTTTGTGAGAACTCGATCCAGTCGTTCACGAATCTTTCCTCGCTGCCAAGTATACCGATCACCAACATATCCAAAATCAAAGAGGTTACAGTCTTATACCGCATCTCTGAATGCTTGCATGTATCTCTCTGGGCGAGTATTCCCTCCCTCCTTTTCAAAAGCATACATGATTTCGTTTAAATCTCCCAATACCATCCACGGCATGTCACACACGGCATGAAGTTCTCTGAGTCTCTGCCATGTCAAGTACTTATCTCTCCACCTTGGCTCTCCATAGATGCCTGTTAATCTCCATATATTCTCCTGCCCGCTCCCTATGAACACATCAATATAGTTTGATGTCTTCTGCCTTAGAGAAACAACCACCTCCTTCTTCCAGAAAAGAATTAAAACCCCACTCCTTCCATCGCTGCCCACTACCTCTTTATGATCCATCTTAAGGCGTCTCTTCAAATTTTCAGCAGCCCACTCCTCAAGATGTGTTTCGGACAAGAAAAGAATGTCAGCCCTCATCCGCTTCTGTACATCCAGAAGCGCACGAATTGTTGCTGCCTTGTGTAGGCCGCGACTGTTCCACCCTATGATCTTCATCGAAGGGAGTCTCTGAAGGATCGAGTTCTCTATTCGATGCACCAATTTGCAGCCTTAAACCAACTGAATCTCACTACCGGCAAGCCGGGGAGGGAAAGAAAAACCTACCATCGTCAAAGCCGATGGAGGGACAAAGAAGACACCCACAATGTCTGGGCGGAGAAGAAAACCCTAGCCGGCGGCCGAGGGAGCCGAATCACCACGTCCGATGCCACGCAACACTCGTCAGGAGGTCAAGGATGATCTCATGGAGGCATGCTCACGTTGAGAGATGTAGATGCCGGCTTTGTGGCATAGCCACAAAATCAGGAATGTTTGTTATGTGTATATCTAAAATCATAAATGTATACACCAAACAAGTATGATTATTGGAGTATAATGTTATCTAACCAGTTGACCCATCAGTTCGAACCGTGTGAAGGGACGGACATTATACTTCAACACTCCCCTCACGTCTATACTCCTTTGAAGTTAAGACGTAGGTGGAGGAAGATGGTGCTGAGTTTTGAAACCTGAACCTCTTGTTTGCAAGTTGTATGCACCTAACCAGTTCACACATCAGTTTGAATTGTTGGACATAGATGAACATTATACTCCAACAATGATAATCCTAAATGGAAACCAAAGCGCCCAACCGACCCCATGAGAGGTCTAACCGTCTATTTAACTTCTTATTGTTAGTAATATTTCTATTTTGAATTTTTGAAGAGGTTATTACTTCTTTTGAGGATCATTTGGCACACTCATGAGGATGATTTGTTCAAAATAAACTGCTCAGAGCACCTCTAGTTAAACCCCAAAAAATCGCAACTCCTCAAAATTGTATATTTTTTGGCATTACACAAAAGACCTGTAACTCACAAATATTGGGGCTAAACAAAAAGGAAACCTCCTCCCCGAAAGTTACGGATAAATTGACCGAACACAAAACCCATATCAGTCGCTCCGACATAGGCGAGAGGACATTTCCTGTTTCAGTAGCTGCCCGTCTGCCGTCTTGATTAGACGTTGTCAACCCCGCTCTAGCCACCCCATCGCATGTCATGTCCCTCTCCACCCCACCAAACCTAGCCCAACCATGTCCAAAGTCTGGCGTTGCCAAAACATCCATCGAACCAGCGTCGCACTACCCCCTATCCCACCACTAAGCTGCGCCCCGAGCCGCCTATGGGAACATATCCATCTCTCGGCCACCACTACGTCATAGCCCCACCACCAGGAACTAGGCATCGACTACCTTGCTCGACCACGAGCTCCTTCGCATCTACACTGGCCCCTCTAGCCAAGCTGCGGTGAGCTATCGTGTTGCCAGACGAAGGTGGAGATTGACGCCCATCCTACCTCCCGTCGACCGTGCACCCAGGTGAGTCGTCCAACTCACCGCCATGTATCTCCTCTCCCATGCTCACAACATGCTCAACAGGTGGACCATGAGGTACTTTTTCTTCATTTTCCATTAGTTTCCCTTTTATGAGCATATTTCTAACCGAGTAGGGCACAATGATAGGTGAACATGCTTGTTCAATATTTCTTCGAGGCCTCATCGGAGGAGGAGGTTGAAGATGATGATGACTTCGACACAGCCTTGGTGGTGATGGTTGTGGAAGAAGGGAGAAAGACCAAAGTAGGTTCTCAACTGAGCTGTCGGTATATTTGGCTCAATAAAACGTATGCTAATACCAAGATTATGAGAGATTAGTTTGTCAAGAATGTGGTGTATCCAACGAACATGTTTAGCCGACCTAAGGGCATCTCCAACGCCGACCCTCAAACCATCTGCATCCGTCCGGACCGCGCTGTCCAGATAGCGGAAGCCATCAAACGCGGGCATGTATCGGTCCGTGGCGCGGTTTGTACGTACTTTCTCCCGTAAAATGGAGACAAACGTGGGGCTTTCCGGGCGTCCGGACACCACCCACGCCCGCTTCTGACCACACTGGCCCACCCACGCCCACCCAAACCCCCACCACCCTCGCCCACGCATGTTCCCGCCCGGTGCCAGCTGCCCGCATTCATGCTGCTGTAGAGTGCGTCGCTGCACATTAAAGATGGCTCAGGGCGGACGCGACCTCTCACTGCCTCCGCCATTGAAGCGACACGCCAGTCGAAGGTGTCGCCCGCTGCACGCCCGACTGAACACGCCTCCTCGCCGCATTCAAATGCCTCCATTAAATCTGTGTGGAAACCGAGAAACCTAACTCGATGAAAATGAAGTTTATCAATCATAGGTGCTGGTTCAACATAAAATCGGTCCATACAGAGAGAGAAAATTAACTACTCCCTCTGATCGAGGGAGTATTTTTTAGGAAAGCTAGGTGTGCAATTTAGAATAGTGAACTACCAAAAATGCCCATGGCACACAAATATACTACACAAATTTTGGTGTAGCATTGCCACATTTGGACCATTGAATCACAAAAATGGGCGACTAAAAATGATTTGATGTTCCGTCAAAGTACTCTACCCTAATGCTTCATTGAGCTAGTAACATATCTTGTCGTTTAAGTTTGCACTATCAGCTATGCCTGTTAGATGCAAGCAACACTATACCTATTAAAAAACAAAAATATTACTAATTCATCGCAAAAAAATATCTTATTAATTATTAAGCAGAATATAGAACAGAGGCAATCACAACTGAACCATTACAAGATATGAAAATAACACCTACAACTAAGTTGACTTCTTTCGCAAGAATGCTTTTAAAAATGTATAAACGTCCTCACATCATCGTCATCACATCTGTCCCGAGATGGCCCGGACAACGAAGTTTACCCTAGTTGCTGAGAAAAATTAATGAAGATCAATGCACAACAAGTAGACAACGCCTTTAACAAGGTAAAGGCTCAAGTTAGTCACTGTTTAGCCCAACCAATAAATGTTAGGACAAGAGAATTCACCCCGGAATGAA